>NC_057809.1:27217125-27240907 GCF_018294505.1 Triticum aestivum
CTCCTCTTCTTTTTCTTCTTTTTTTTCTTCGATCTTCTCCTTTTTTTTCTTTTTCTTCTTCTTCTTCTTCTTAGTTTTTATCGGGAACGAGGGTGTCAAGGATCGCCGAGGGGTCGAGGGTCGGAACTAGGGTCGAGGGTTCGAGGGGTCGAGGATCGCTCGGCACTAGGCAACCTCCCGACCCCTCGGCGATCCTCTCGAACATGAGAGGACGAAGAGGATAAAAAAGAAGAGGAAGAAGAAAAAAAAGAGGAGAAGAAAGAATAGAGGAGTCTTCTATTCTTTCTTCTCCTCTTTTTTTTCTTCTTCCTCTTTTTTTTATCGGGAACGAGGGTCGTCGAGGGACATAGATGTAGTGTCGTCGTTGTCGATATACCCCCTCCCGATAGCTTCAACACGTGGGGGGGGGTCGATATTACCCCCTCCTTGAAGCGTTCTCGAGGCCACCCCAAACCCTTGAAGCGTTGTCGAGGCCACCCCAAACCCTAGAGAAGCAGCGTCGAGGCCACTAATTAATATATATGATTCCTTACTACGTTTGCCACTAATATATCCATTTGTCATGTTTGAATAATAATTGCCATGTTGTAAATATTTGTAGAAACTATGGACACCGCCCGAGACGAAGCAAACGAAGCGATGTTGAGGGACATAATCGCACAAGGAAGTGATGCCGTCTCGTTGTTTCTCAACGACACTGATGGTCTGGAAGGAGAGGGTGAAGAAGCTGGCTCCGGTGACCTAATACCGGTGCAAGAAGAAGAACATGAGGACGGCTCCGGTGACCCAATGCCGGTGCAAGAAGGAGACCGTGATGACGGCTCCGGTGACCGAACCGAGTCCGGCCAGGTATATATATATTAGTTAAGCCTGTGCTAACTAGCTAATTGATGCATTCATTGTTTTGGTATGTACACATATTAATTAAGTCTTTGTTCTTTTTTCTAGCCCTCCGAATCGAGCACAACTGAGGTAAAGAGACGAGGCCCGAAGAAAAAGTTGAGCTCGGATGAAAGGTTTGAGATCATAGCAATCGCGCCCAACGGCCAACCTATTGAACCCATCCGAACAAAGAAGGCATTTGTTGCTCAGTGCGGGGTTCTGGTTAGGGACAAGATCCCGATCAGTATCCAGCAATGGTTGAAGCCGGCTACTGAAGACCCTGAGGTGTCTAACGTCAATGATATGCAGAAAAATGATCTTTGGACTGAGCTGAAGACAAATTTCACCCTACCGCCAGAGGATGATCCGGAGAAACCAGTTAAAGAGCAATTAATCAAGTTTTTTGCTCTTAAGAGGATGGCAGACCTATTCAGGAGGTGGAAGAAAGACCTGAATAGGTTTGTCGAGAAAAAAGAGACACCAGAATTCAAGGGCATATATGAGAAGATCAGAGATGACTGGCCTGCATTTGTGGCCCACAAGACATCGGAAAAGAGTAAGAAGATGTCGGCGACAAACAAGAAAAATGCTGCGAAGAAGAAGCTTCACCATCGCACGGGGTCAGGTGGCTACCTCGTAGCCCGGCCTAAGTGGGCCAAGGCTGAGAATGATCTGGTTCAAAAAGGGATCGAACCAGAGACGATGAGCTGGCCAGACCGTTGCCGGACTTGGTTCTTCGGGGCTGGCGGAACCTTGGACCCTGTAACAGGGAAGTGCATTTGGACGGACGAGCAACTTGACATACCCTTGAAGAAGCTTTGGTACTATATCGCTGCAGCGCAGAAAGGGACGTTCCTTCCAAACAGAGAGAACGACGAGCTCACATCGGTCCTCGGGAATCCTGAGCACCCTGGATAGACACGAGGCACACCAGGCTCCATTCCGTGAAGGGCTGGGTTTCCGGACGCAGGCGGTTACAAAAGCCAGGAGAGGAGGAAGAAAGTGTAGCAGTCCGAACTGCAGGCGCTTAAAGCAAGGGTACTCGGGATAGAGGAACGAGAAGCAAATCGCAGCAAATGAACTGCCGAAGCTACCCCTCCATCTCAGCGGAGAAGCAGCATGGCTTCCACCGAGCTGCTTCAGCCGGAGCTTGTTTTGACGGCTCCTGCCAGCTATCCCGTGGATGCTATCACGGAGGCTCAAAATTGCCACCTTATGACGCAATGGATGAATATGAAGGTCAAGGCGGCTGTTGGCTCTGTTTTTCCTAATGAACCCGACGCAACTTTTCACTGCCAGCCGATTCCAGAAGGATATGCTAAGGTGATGGTGGATGAAATAACGGAGGGATTTGAGGACCTCCCGCTTGACCACCCTACCGGAGAAGGGGAGACTCGGCTGGGTTCTGCTCTGAAGACTCCATGCCTATGGCGGAAGGAACTCATCAACCTTCCAAACTGGACGCCTCCGCCTCCTCCTCCTCCTCCGGCGAGTCAGGGCACTCCGCCTCCTCCACCGCCTCCTCCTCTGGCGAGTGACGATCAGGGCCCTCGGCCGGCTCCTTCTCCGGCGCGTGGCGGCACTCCGCCTCCTTCTCCGCCTGCGCCGGCGCACCCGAGCAGCTAGCCTACTCCTTCTCCGCCTCGTCAGCAAGGGCGGAAGAGACCCGCCGCCGCTCCGGCAGCTGCTCCAGCGCGTCGTAGTCCTTCTCCTCCGCCTCGTAAGCAAGTCAAGAAGACTGCCGCTCCGTCTGCTCTGCCGGCGTCTAGCAGTACAGCCAGAGGCGGGAGGAAATACAAATTCGGTCCTTCTCTGAAGACTCCAGAGAAGTTACCATACGAGAGGACCCCGGAGGAGAACGCGAGGATCGCGCGAATCGAGAAGGATGACTGGTTTCAAGGGTTGAAAGCACAGAGACATCCACCTCCGAAGGAGAAGGTAGATCCGGTGAAAGTGAAGCGCACTTTGGCTGCCCTGGCAAAACCACCCAAGTCTTCGCCGAAAGGCAACTATGAGCGCATTATTGGAAAGGCATTTGTCGAAGCGGAGCGGTCGGGAAGTACTGTCAGTGATCAAAGGATGAAAGAACGACGAGCTGGGAAACAAATTGCTCAGCTCGGCGAACAAGCAAAGCAATCGTGCCCCCCGCTCAAGGTGCCTAGCGTCGATCCGAGGATGGTGCCCGGTTATAACAATCTTGACGATTACCTGCCCGACGATGTACATTATGATTTCCTGGACGTGCAGATACACAGATACGAGTACGGGAAGCCTCTCGTCAAAGATGAAAGATCTCTATCAACGATGATGCGAAGATTGCACGATTGGTACCTGAAAATATGCAGAGAGTCTGGGGGGAGGAGTACTTTGTATGCGAGAGTTAAACCGGAGCATGACCTTGTTGGAATTGATCTGTTGCCTATTCCATTTGAGGAGTTCTATCAGTATTTCAATCAATTGGCCCTCGATAAAGCAACAGTCACCTGCTACTGTTTGTAAGTACTACTACTTCTGTCATTATGTCTCTCTATATAGCTCAGCTCTTTCATTGCATGTATTTATAATTATCCTCACTATATTATGCAGATTGAAGATCGCCGAATTGAAGAAAAGACAAATCGGTGATATTGGGTCCGTTAACACAAATCTCATAGATGCAGTTCAGGTTAAACATCATGCCACACAAACCGAGGCCAGCTTGCTACGATCATTCAAAAGAAATGAACACAAAGATATAATACTCTTTCCTTACAACTTCAAGTGAGTGTTGTCTTGTGCATATTCGGTTTCCCTTATATATTAGTTCAGGTTATAGTAATGTAATTGATGAGTTATGCATGCGTGCGCAGTTTCCACTATATTCTCCTGGAGATTAGGCTTGAGCAGGGAGTAGTAACTGTCTTGGACTCGAGACGAAAAGATCCCCAGGAGTATGCGGACATGACTGCAATCCTCGAGAAGTAAGTTAAATCGATCATTATCCACCATATTAGCAAATTTGTTCATTTCCTGATATCAAGTAATTGTTTTCTTTTGTCTGGCAGGGTTTGGAGAAAATTCAGCACAAAATCTCCGGGTCTGCCGAAGGAGCTGGAATTTAGATACCCGAAAGTAAGTACTATAGTACCATGTTCCGCGCGTCTCCTAGCTATTGATTCAAGCGCTAGTTTCATCAATACCATTTGGCATTCTTGCTTATCTGTTTGATTGACCTCTATTTTTTGTAAAGTGGTTGTGGCAGGAACAAGAAAATGATTTCTGTGAATACTACGTTTGCGAGTCCATCCGCCACACGACCTATGAGCGGGGCGGGTACTCTGACGAACAATATGAAGTGCGTAAGAAATAATATTCACAATTTTTGTTTATTACCATCATTTGTGTTGAGTTTCATTCATTCATATTATATATATGTGTGTGTGTGTGTGTGTGTGTGTGTGTGTGTGTGTGTGTGTATTGACCCTCTTTTTCAAATTAGATGTTTCGGTAGCGGGATGAACTCCTAGCACCAGATCGCATGCGAGCAATTCAAAAGGAATTGGCGGCATTCTTTCTTGACCACGTGGTCGCTGAAGACGGAGAATACTATGTGGACCATGCGTCCATAATTTAGGAGATTATATTTGTAAAAGATAATTATTGTATATATGTAGCCGGTAGTATCGGACGATAGATAAACGAGAACTTGTTGTTCGACCAATCTCTCGGAGAAGGAGAGGTGGTCGATATCACTTCTCTCTGTATGCATATATGTTCATGACGATCTTCGGTTTCCTTCGTTTGCTTACTAGCTAGTTAGCGTGCCTAGTCCTTTCTATACGTATGTATAGTATGTAGCGTCGACCAAGCACGGACATAAGAGAGGACACTTCTCTCTATTAATTAGCTATCTAACATAATATATGAAATACCTAAATTAACCCCCCCAAAATCCCCAAACCCCCCTCCCTTTAAAAAAAGACCAAAAACCCCAGCCACAGAAATGCTGACGTGTGGAGGTCTATTGGTCCCGGTTGGTGCCACCAACCGGGACCAAAGGCCCTCCTGACTAGGCTCGGCGCACAGGCCATGTGGAGGCCCATCTGTCCCGGTTCTGGTTTGAACCGGGACTAAAGGGTGAGGGCATTAGTAACGACCCTTTAGTCCCGGTTCAGGAACCGGGACAAAAGGCCCTTACGAATCGGGACAATAGGCCTGTTTTCTACTAGTGCAAATAGTTGGCGATGGAATTCGGCACCGCGAATTCACGACGAGAGGTTCGTGCGTTTATCATAATTTTATGATTTATTTTAGACGGCGATAACTGCCACACATATAGGTGTTAAGGCTTAGTTTGGCAGCACTATTTTTGAAAAAACACAGTAATCCAAAACCTCAATTTTTAAATGCATGGGCAACGAATACTTCGGTTTTTAAAAACCATGGTTTTCCTCAGTTTTCACAATACCACCGATGAGTTTGGCAACTGATGTTTGACTTGCTGTGCCTTGCTCAACTATACCCATGGAGCTGATCTGCATGTAGAAACGGCGCCTAATGCATGCAGCATGTCATGCACGTCAAATCCCCTCCTAGCTACCCGGGCAAAAATAAATAAATAAATTGTGTGTGTACATGCGCCTATATGCGGATAGAATCGATTGTGTAGCTCGCTTTGACCTGCTGCGTACGAGCGCTCCAACGACCAATCGATATATACTCCACGAGCAAGTTTGTTTGAATCCCGCTTTACTCGTGTATTTTGCAGCCAGTGATCGGATAGAAGCTTGCAAGATCACTAGAAGAACGTAACATGCGCGTCGTCTCTGTAGACAAACCAACAAACAAACCTGAAACGCCAAATAATTAGGAGCACTCTGTTGAAAAGACAATAAATAGATGTAGACAATCAGGCAATGAATTTGCTGAGTTCGGTTTAGAAAAAAGAGGCCCCGACCTTTTTTTAGATACCGCAAAAAAACCACAGTATGACAGATACCTTAGTATCTCAAACTACAATATTTATTTTATCCAAACACCTCAAAGTATTTAATACCAAAGTTTTTTCAAAAACCACAGTATTTTCAGAAAACTGTAAAAATACTTTGCATCCAAACGCATCCTAAGGGGTCTGCCTGCATGTTTTGTATCGTGTTTAAGAGGACCAGCCGACACGCCTACATGTGGGCAAAACAACTAGCGTCCACACATCTCCTTTTTCCTTACGGTCCCTCTCACACACCTACGTGTGGGCAAAATGCATAACGGCCACACAACCTCTCTCAGCCACCTACCTCACGGTCCCGCACGCCCCGCATGACAGTCACCACACGTCCCTGCAGTTGCCATGGTCCGGACCCTCTTCAATGTCCGTTTAACTGCAGTTGCCATGTCGACAACTACAGTTGCCATGGTTGCTCAACTGCAGTTGCCATCTCAGGTCAAGTCCCATATGCCATTTTAGACAACTGCAGCTGTTGTGTGGTCTGGTTTACTATAGTTGCCATGATTTAAAAACTTTAGAGGTTGCCACCTACTAACACTAAGCAGTTGCCATGTATGGTCTGATTTACTACAGTTGCCATGATTTGAAAACCTTAGAGTTGCCACCTACTAACACTAGGCAGTTGCCGCGTAGCGCTACAAAGAGACATGGCAAAACAACATGTTCGGGTAAAAAAGAGTTGCCATCTGCTTACAAGCACAATAGGGCAGTTGCTGTGTACCCTGCAAAACACATGGCAACTGACATGTTCAGTAAAAAAAAGTTGCCATCTGCTTACAAGCACGCTAGGGCAGTTGCCATGTACACTGCAAAACGCATGGCAACTGGCAGCTTGGATGCGGAGGAGACGGGCGTGTGGGCGAGATGGCAAATGCCCACACACCAACCCTTGTGCATGAGTAAAAACTGACGTGTGGACGAACTGCTAAACGCCCACACACCGGACCCTCCGTGTAGTGAAATGAACGTGTGGGCAACCGAATGAATGCCCACACACCAGCTCAGTCCTACGTGGCATCATAAACATGCCAAGATTCATGCACCCACAAACGAACGCGGATCCACGCGTGTGGGCGAAATGCAAACGCCCACACATATGGGCATTAGTGTTTCCGTTTATTTTTTACGCCTTTTAGATAATTTTGTAGTCCAACCAAACGGACGACTTCGGCCAACACCGATAATATTTCGGTAAGGCAGATGTCTGTTGCCATCCAAAGCACCTAAGAACCCGACAAACGGGACAACAACAACTTATAACCAAAACCAGGAATTTGGTGGGCTGCGGCCCATGAACATGTGCTTGTGAAGTGAGCGTTAATCGAACTCCCAACAGGCCCAGGGCAAATCCTATTGGCTGCGTAGATTGATGGATTGACGTACCCCTGCCACTCAAAAAAAAAAGCAAGACTCCTTCGTTCCAGTTTTGGGAAAGTGAGTTCTTTTTCTTGTGTTTTCTTTATACTTTTTCTTTCTTTTTTAATTTCAAATTTCCTTGTTTTCCATTTTCTAATTAGGGAATATTACTTTAATTTCACAAACATATTAGAATTTGAGAATATTCTTGGAATTTGTGAACATTTTTCTGATTTTATGAACATTTTTTTTTCAAATTTGTTATTATTTTCTCAAATTCACGAACATCTTTTGAATTCGTGAATAGTTTTTCAACTCAGTAAACATATTTAAATATACAGATATTTTTTGAATTTCATGAACATTTTTTTTGGATTCACAGACAATGTTTTTAAAAGTAGCGAACATTTTTGAAATACGCAATTTTTTTCCAATATTTTTCAAATATGTGAATTTTTTTTGTATTCACAATCATTTATTGAAATCACAAGAATTTTTCAGTTCATGAACATTTTTTTCAATTTCACAAACAATTTCTGAATTCAAGGTTTTTTTAAAATCGACAACTTTTTTTGAAACCCATGAATCTTTCTCAATTATTGAACATCTTTTAAGTTTTGTTAAAAAGGAAAAATGGAACGGTATAAAAAGGAACAAAACAGGCAATGCTAGCTCCTACACTGTGTTGGCCTAGTTATAAAAAAATGTTGAAACTTCCAAAATTGTTTACCATTTCTAAGAAATGTTTGATATTCATTGTTTTTTATTTTCTAGATTTTTTAAAATTTTCAAAAATTATTCTGATTTTTCAAAAATGATCACAAACTTATATATTTTGGTGTTTTCCAAAAAGAAGTTTAGAAAACAATTGCAATTTTTAAACGACAGCTTGTTCGCTGCTTCTTCGGTGTCTGTCAATGGGTTGGCCCAGTATAGTTGCCCTTTTGCCTCATACTCCTATTGGATGCGCATTACAACCCTTGTCGAAAGTGCATATCTGAGCTCGAGCTCATATGTGCTCTTTCTCTTAGATTCGCACCACCCATTGTATATGACGCTGTATAGGGCTCCGTATTCCCCATATTCGCTGCACACAGGCCCACCATTGTCGGCTCATAAATGTGACAGGCCCCCGTTAAAGGTCCGCCCGCACTGACGGGCACTTACGATCTGGGCCACGGCTCCGCTTCATCTAGCACCAACGGACGCCGCCGCCCACATCTGTTCCCCGAAAATTCTAGACCTACGGGCTGAAATGCACGGAATACTCTCTACGGACTGACTTGTCCATCACCTCGCCAATCCCTTCCTATCTGGTTTTTAATTGCGGGTCCACTGTTTTCACGATCAATTCCCAGTGCCACCAGTTAGATTCACCTCATGACTGCCTCCTCATCGTCCTCTGCCGCCGGCGACGTACTGCCTCTGATGCCTTGTCCCGATTGGGGCGGCAAGGTTATAAGCTGGATTTCCAGCGGCGGAGCTAGCCTGGGCTCCCTGTTCTACAGGTGCGTCAGGAAAGATGTAAGATCCCACTCACCCAGAATTTTTTTAGTTCAATCTCGGTTCCCAGTCTCACCTCGCCCACCGGTCTTGCACCCCAGGCTGGCCTGTGTGGATTCAGATCCACCGAGGTGTACACCGCCGTGTTCATGAATCTTCTAGCTGGCGGCCGATGTCCCGTGTCCTGTGTATTCATGTTGACCCCACAGATGGATATCTATTAGTATGTGTACTCATTAGTGTCCTGGTTAGTTATCCATCATGTAGTAGTATTAGAAAAGCAAGTAATGGATGGTCTGTATTTTGGTATTTCCCCACTGTCCCTTTTGTGGCAACCATGGTTATGTGTCATGTGGTCGTTGTAATCATCTCGTTTTAATTGTTATGTAATTTTTAAAATTTTGATTGCTGCTACTTGGGACTCTCAGGTCAACCAATCTGATGCATAAGCGGTGGTTGCTGCCAAATTAAAAAAAAATGAGAAGTATTTTATCCAAGTGGAAAAGAGCTTGAAACCTGACAAAGCCTACCTTGAATGCTGCAAATTTAGGCTGAACCTTCTGGACTAGATTGAGGAGGATCGACAGTTAGCCATGCTTGAATCCTTTTTCAGGAACATGGTTAAACAGAAAACGTAGGACAATATCCATTCAAATAATTGGTGGGAGATGAAGATGCAAGATTATAACATTCTAGAGCTTCAACCCATCTGAGAAAAAACAATATAAAATCTGTTGAGGTGGATGGTGTGCTGAATTACTCTCCTGTTGCGAAACAAAATATTTTGACTGCTTTTTACAGAGATCTTATGGGAAGTCAGGCGACCTCATCATCGGACATTGACTGGAGAAGCTGTACACCCTTCGGTTTCATCTGTCCAGTTTTACGGTACCTTTCACGCCACAAGAAATCTTGGCAGCGATCAAGGGAATTCCAAGTGATTAGAGCCCGGACCAAATGTTTTTTCTTCTGCTTTCTATCAAGACTTTTGGCAGGTTATATGAGAAACGACATTATGGCTTTCTTTGAGCAATTCCATGAGGGGACACTGCAATTGGACAGAATAAATGTGTCAAGATGGGTTATGGCTGCTTATTTCAGTGGGAAGGATGTGGGCGGACAAAATTATGTGTGCAACTAAAACTTGGTCTCATATCAGTGGTCTCATACAAGGGTACAGGGAGGTCACCTGTGTACAGGTTGGTAATGGCGAATCCACTTCCTTCTGGAAAAGTATATGGACGACCAATTGCCCTCTTTGTTTCCAATTTCCAACCCTGTTATCCCATGCCTTGAGACCAAATATTTCAACGCTCGTTGTAGAAGAGGAGGTGTATGGTTGTTAATCAAGAATCGGGCTAAGGTCAGATCCGTGTCAAACATTCTAAATATTCTTGGCATCCAGACTGCTGAAGCTGAAGATCTGGGTGACTATTCTCCAACATTCAGAGGCAGTTTTGAGAAAGGAGGCAGAGATAGTGTGAAATGGTGGCTGTTGCTATCCTTTGGATGATTTGGCTCGCCAAAAATCACAAAGTTTTTAACAGCATCTCAATCCCCCCTTTGACTGTGGCAAGACAATGTTCTGAGATTGTGAGGCTCTCGTCTCACAGGGCCAAATGCTCTGCTGAACATGTTTCTTCTCTGTCTCCATTCGATCTCCCTCTCTGTTTGTTCTCTTGTTCTTCCCTCTTCCCGCATGTGTAAGAATGTTCTGTATGCCTAATCTCAAACAGCTGAGTCATTTGTATTTCTCCAGCAGCAGACATCACCCTTCCTCGAATTCATCTGCGCATGTGGTTCACAGCTTTTGTGCAACTTCTTCTGAATTCACTCGTGTGTACAATGGCCCTAGTGTCTCCTTCGCTTTCTTCGGCATATGCCACTTAAACCAGCGATATGTTGTGTTTAGCATGATACTCTTAATGGCCAGCTCCATCGCCCGATTCTGATCTGCAAGCGCAGAGCAAGGCATGGTTGATTATTCATATTCCCAAATGTCTAATTTATGAAAGGCAAGAATACGGGATGCACCTCTCAGGATTGTCCTCGGAGCCACACCTCCCATTATCCACAAAAATTCAAAGGAAACCCACTCAAATTTTCTACAATCTCAATCTCACACCAACACACCAGCTAGGATCATGCTCTAAAAATGGTTGTTAACCCCTAAAAAGCCCAAATGGCGTGTCATACAGATTTGTATGACAGGTTTTGCCGAATGTTGCTAGATCCTTGGAAAAAATTATACTGTAGTATGCTGCTTCCGTTCACCCACATTAAGTTTTAATTCTGCCGTCTGTATCTGCTTGGACTTGGTACCTTATCCATTGATCCAAAAAAGCTCCCTATAATGATGTACACGTTTGCAAGGTTCACATTGTTCTGCCTTGGCTGCTTCAATATAATTGTGCGATGCCCAGTGTATTGTCTCACCAAAATTGGGGGACAACAAGTGGTTGTGAGGCTCTCTATGTTCGGTGATGTACCAACCAAGCAGTCTTAAAAGCGCAGGACACTTGCACCGACAAGACCTCGTGTTCTATACCCCAGCTTCACCCTGCACCGGTGCTGCAAAACATCAGATTTTTCTGCAACTACTCAAATAAATAAACCCAAACACAACTGTATTGGAACTACTCCTTAACTTACAGAACAGCCACAAACAATTTCTTGCATACATTTCGTTCTTTGAACATTCAGCCTGGTCTTCCTATATCTTATTCCAAATCCTTTCCTCCCGAGAATACATGTTGTAGAATTCGTAGGCCTCTCCCAGTGAGTCGAAACTTGTACCCAGTGATGAAACAATGACATTATCTATGGGGTTCGCAGCAATACCCCTCAAAAGCAGTAACACATGACGAGCAAGGGGTCCTGCTCGGTGCCACCGCTCCTATCCTATCCTGAAATACTTGCTCTTTGCATGTACATTCTAAATTCCTTTATTTAAAATCTAAACTCTGTATTGTACTGCACTTTTTGTAACATTAGTATTTTAATCTAGTAGGCATTTTTACAGTTATACTGATCTGTTTTCTGAAATTCATATACTCGGCTGTGCAACATCAATTTACTGCCATCTGTGCAAACAGTCATCAGAATTTTATTTGATTGCCTACATAATCAGCAAAGGCTTTGTTGTTGTTGTTGCCTACATAATCAGTACATCATATTTATATCAGAATTCACAACGTCACCAGCATCATGTGTCTGTACTAGTCAGCAAATGGCTTAACTGAAGAAATTTGTGACAAGAGGCCACATGGCATGTCAGCCCGCTATTCGTTTTACCAACTACTCACAGAGTACTAGATATCTCATATGTGAAACGAAAGAAAACAACCTCACAGGGTACCATGCGCATGCGGATGTACTCATCCTAAATGGCTGCACTGTCCAATTAATCAGACAAGCATACCACAATTTCATATAATGTCTCACAAAACAAAACAAAATCTGCAAACGAGGAACGAACCTTTTAGTCCACCCAGATGGTTGAAGGTTCATCTTTCCGGTCAGCTCTCCACTAGTAGAAAACGGGCCTTTTGTCCCGGTTCGTAAGGGCCTTTTGTCCCGGTTCCAGAACCGAGACTAAAGGGTCGTTACTAATGTCCTGACCCTTTTGTCCCGGTTTTGGGGGGTTAATTTAGGTATTTCATATATTGTGTTAGATAGCTAATTAATAGAGAGAAGTGTCCTCTCTTATGTCCGTGCTTGGTCGACGCTACGTACTATACATACGTATAGAGAGGACTAGACATGCTAGCTAGCTAGTAAGCAAACGAAGGAAACAGAAGATCGTCATGAACATATATGCATACAGAGAGAAGTGATATCAACCACCTCTCCTTCTCCGAGAGATTGGTCGAACAACAAGTTCTCGTATATCTATCGTCTGACACTACCGGCTACATATATATAATAATTATCTCTTACAAATATAATCTCCTAAATTATGGCGCATGGTCCACATAGTATTCTCCGTCTTCAGCGATCACGTGGTCAAAAAAGAATGCCGTCAATTCCTCTTGAATTGCTCGCATGCGATCTGGTGCTAGGAGTTCATTCCGCATCCGAAACATCTAATTTGAAGAAGGGGGTCAATACATATATATATGAATGAATGAAACTCAACACAAATGATGGTAATAAAATAAAATTGTGAATATTGTTATTTACGCACTTCATATTGTTCGTCAGAGTACCCGCCCCGCTCACAGGTCGTGTGGCGGATGGACTCGCAGACGTAGTATCCACAGAAATCATTCCCTTGTTCCTGCCACAACCACTTTACAAGAAATAGAGGTCAATCAAACTGATAAGCAAGAATGCCAAATGGTATTGATGAAACTAGCGCTTGAATCACTAGGAGATGCGCGGAACATGCTACTATAGTACTTACTTTCGGGTGTCTAAATTTCAGCTCCTTCGGCAGTCCCGGAGCTTTTTTGGTGAATTTTCTCCAAACCCTGCCGGACAAAGAAAACAATTACTTGATATCAGGAAATGAACAAAGTAGCTGATATGGTGGATAATGATCGATTTAACTTACTTCTGGAGGATTTCAGTCATGTCCACATACTCCTAGGGATCTTTTCGTCTAGAGTCCAAGACAATTACTACTCCCTGCTCAAGAATAATCTCTAGGAGAATATAGTGGTAACTGCGCACGCATGCATAACTCATCAATTACATTACTATAACCTGGACTAATTTATAAGGGAAACCGAATATGCACAAGACAGTAACACTCACTTGAAGTTGTAAGGAAAGAGTATTATATCTTTGTGTTTATTTCTTTTGAATGATCGTAGCAAGTTGGCCTCCGTATCTTCGGGCCTTTTTTCAACCTCAGTTGCATCTATGAGATATGTGTTAACGAACCCAATATCACCGATTTGTCTTTTCTTCAATTTGGCGATCTTCAATCTGCATAATATAGTGAGGATAATTATAAGTACATGCAATGAAAGAGCTGAGCTATATAGAGAGACTTAATGACAGAAGTAGTAGTACTTACAGACAGTAGCAGGTGACCGTTGTTTTATCGAGGGCCAATTGATTGAAAAACTGATAGAACTCCTCAAATGGAATAGGCAACAGTTCAATTCCAACGAGGTCATGCTCCGGTTTAACACTCGCATACAAAGTACTCCTCCCCCCAGACTCTCTGCAGATTTTCAAGTACCAATCATGCAATTTTCGCATCATCATTGATAGAGATTTTTCATCTTTGACAAGAGGCTTCCCGTACTCGTATATGTGGATCTACACATCCATGGGATCATAATGTACATCGTCGGGCAGGTAATCGTCAAGACTGCTATAACCGGGCACCATCCTCGGATCGACGATGTCGCTAGGCACCTTGAGCGGGGGGCACGATTGCTTCGCTTGTCCGCCGAGCTGGGCAATTTGTTTCCCAGCTGCTCATCGTTCTTTCAGCCTTTGATCACTGACTGTACTTCCCGGCCGCTCCGCTTCGGCCCATGTCTTTGCAATAATGCGCTCATAGTTGCCTTTCGGCGGAGACTTGGGTGGTTTTGCCAGGGCAGCCAGAGTGCGCTTCACTTTCACCGGATCTACCTTCTCCTCCGGAGGTGGATGTCTCTTTGCTTTCAACCCTTGAAACCAGTCATCCACTTCGGTTCGCGCGATCTTCGCGTTCTCCTCCGGGGTCCTCTCGTATGGTAACTTCTCTGGAGTCTTCAGAGAAGGACCGAATCTGTATGTCCTCCTGCCTCTGGCTGTACTGCTAGACGCCGGCTGAACAGACGGAGCGGCTGTCTTCTTTACTTGCTTACGAGGCAGAGGAGAAGGACTACGACGCGCCGGAGCAGCTGCCGGAGCGGCGGCGGGTCTCTTCCGCCCTTGCTGACGAGGCGGAGAAGGAGGAGGCTGGCTGCTCAGGCGCGCCGGCGCAGGCGGAGAAGGAGGCGGAGTGCCGCCACACGCCGGAGAAGGAGCCGGCCGAGAGCCCTGATCGTCACTCGCCGGAGGAGGAGGCGGTGGAGGAGGCGGAGTGCCCTGACTCGCCGGAGGAGGAGGAGGAGGCGGAGGCGTCCAGTTCCGAAGGTTGATGAGCTCCTTCCGCCATAGGCATGGAGTCTTCAGAGAAGAACCCAGCCGAGTCTCCCCTTCTCCGGTAGGGTGGTCAAGCGGGAGGTCCTCAAATCCCTCCGTTATTTCATCCACCATCACCTTAGCATATCCTTCTGGAATCGGCCGGCAGTGAAAAGTTGCGCCGGGTTCATTAGGAAAAACAGAGCCAACAGCCGCCTGTTGGGTAACGTAGCAGAAATTCAAAATTTTCCTACGTGTCACCAAGATCTATCTATGGAGAAACCAGCAACGAGGGGAAGGAGAGTGCATCTACATACCCTTGTAGATCGCTTAGCAGAAGCGTTCAAGTGAACGGGGTTGATGGAGTCGTACTCGTCGTGATCCAAATCACCGAAGATCCTAGTGCCGAACGGACGGCACCTCCGTGTTCAACACACGTACAGCCCGGTGACGTCTCTCGTGCCTTGATCCAGCAAGGAGAGAGGGAGAGGTTGAGGAAGACTCCGTCCAGCAGCAGCACGACGGCGTGGTGGTGGTGGAGGAGCGTGGCAATCCTGCAGGGCTTCTCCAAGCACCACGGGAGAGGAGAAGGACTTGGGAGAAGGGGAGGGCTGCGCCAGAACATTGGTTCGGCAGCCCTCCCTTCCCCCACTATATATAGGGCCAAGGGAGAGGGGGGCGCAGCCTTGGCCCTTCCTCCAAGGAAGGGTGCGGCCAGGGAGGAGTCCATCCTCCCCAAGGCACCTAGGAGGTGCCTTCCCCTTTTAGGACTCTTCCTTTCCCTTATCTCTTGGCGCATGGGCCTCTTGGGGCTGGTGCCCTTGGCCCATATAGGCCAAGGCGCACACCCCTACAGCCCATGTGGCCCCCCGGGGCAGGTGGACCCCCTTGGTGGACCCCCCGGACCCCTTTCGGCACTCCCGGTACAATACCGATAATGCGCGAAACTTTTCCGGCGACCAAAACAAGACTTCCCATATATAAATCTTTACCTCCGGACCATTCCAGAACTCCTCGTGACGTCCGGGATCTCATCCGAGACTCCAAACAACATTCGGGTTACTGCATATACATATCCCTACAACCCTAGCGTCACCGAACCTTAAGTGTGTAGACCCTACGGGTTCGGGAACCATGCAGACATGACCGAGATAACTCTCCCGTCAATAACCAACAGCAGGATCTGGATACCCATGTTGGCTCCCACATGTTCCACGATGATCTCATTGGATGAACCATGATGTCAAGGACTTAATCAATCCCGTATGCAATTCCCTTTGTCCATCGGTACGATACTTGCCCGAGATTCGATCGTCGGTATCCCGATACCTTGTTCAATCTCGTTACCGGCAAGTCTCTTTACTCATTCCGTAACACATCATCCCATGATCAACTCCTTGGTCACATTGTGCACATTATGATGATGTCCTACCGAGTGGGCCCAGAGATACCTCTCCGTCACACGGAGTGACAAATCCCAGTCTCGATTCGCGCCAACCCAACAGACACTTTCGGAGATACCTGTAGTGCACGTTTATAGTCACCCAGTTACGTTGTGACGTTTGGCACACCCAAAGCACTCCTACGGTATCCGGGAGTTGCACAATCTCATGGTCTAAGGAAATGATACTTGACATTAGAAAAGCTTTAGCATACGAACTACATGATCTTGTGCTAGGCTTAGGATTGGGTCTTGTCCATCACATCATTCTCCTAATGATGTGATCCCGTTATCAACGACATCCAATGTCCATGGTCAGGAAACCGTAACCATCTATTGATCAACGAGCTAGTCAACTAGAGGCTTACTAGGGACATGGTGTTGTCTATGTATCCACACATGTATCTGAGTTTCCTATCATTACAATTGTAGCATGGATAATAAACGATTATCATGAACAAGGACATATAATAATAATCAATTTATTATTGCCTCTAGGGCATATTTCCAACAGTCTCCCACTTGCACTAGAGTCAATAATCCAGTTCACATCGATATGTGATTAACACTCAAGGTCACATCCCCATGTGACTAACACCCAAAGAGTTCTGGGTTTGATCATGTTATGCTTGTGAGAGAGGTTTCAGTCGACGGGTCTGCAACATTCAGATTCGTATGTACTTCGCAAATTTCTATGTCATCTGCAACTACTACGCTATATTTGGAGCCATTTCAAATAACTGTTCTACTTGGAGCTTTCTAAATTGTTGCTCCATTATACGTATCCGGTATCTCTACTCAGAGCTATCCGGATAGGTGTTAAGCTTGCATCGGCGTAACCCTTTACGAGGAACTCTTTTACCACCTCCATAATCGAGAAAATTCCTTAGTCCACTAGTTACTAAGGATAATTTTGACTGTTGTCCTGTGATCCATTCTTGGATCACTCTTGTACCCCTTGACTGACTCATGGCAAGGCACACTTCAGGTGCGGCACACAGCATAGCATACTGTAGAGAGCCTATGACAAAAGCATAGGGGACGACATTCGTCCTTCCTCTTTATTCTGCCATGGTCGAGCTTTAAGTCTTAACTTCATACCTTACAACTCAGGCAAGAACTCCTACTTTGACTGATCCATCTTGAACACCTTCAAGATCATGTCAAGGTATGTGCTCATTTGAAAGTACCATTAAGCATTTTGATCTATCCTTATAGATCTTGATGCTCAATGTTCAAGTAGCTTAATCCAGGCTTTCCATTGAAAAACACTTTTCAAATAACTCTGCATGCTTTCCGGAAATTCTACATCATTTCTGATCAACAACATATATTCATCAGAAATTCTATAGTGCTCCCACTCACTTCTTTGGAAATACAAGTTTCTCATAAACTTTGTATACACCCAAAAACTTTGATCATCTCATCAAAGCATATATTCCAACTCCGAGATGCTTACTCCAGTCCTTAGAAGGATTGCTGGTGCTTTGTATACTTATTAGCATTTTAAGGATTGACAAAACCTTCCGGTTGTATCACATACAACCTTTCCTCAAGAAAATCGTCAAGGAAACAATGTTTTGACATCCTATTTGCAAGATTTCAAAAATAATGCAGTAATCGCTAATATAATTCCAACAGACTCTTAGCATCGCTACGAGTGAGAAAGTCTCATCGTAGTCAACTTCTTGAACTTGTCGGAAAACATCTTAACGACAAGTCGAGCTTTCTTAATGGTGATACTTACCATCATTGTCTGTCTTCCTTTTAAAATCCATATGTACCTAACAGCCTTACGACCATCAAGTAGTTCTTCCAAAGTCTACACTTTGTTTTCATATAGGGATCCTCTCTCGGATTATATGGCCTCAAGCCATTTTGGAATCCAGGCCCACCATCGCTTCTCCATAGCTCGTAGGTTCATTATTGTCTAGCAACATGACTTCCAAGACAGGATTACGTACCACTCTGAAGTAGTGCGCATCCTTGTCATCCCACGAGGTTTGGTAGTGACTTGATCTGAAGTTTCATGATCACTATCATAAGCTTCCACTTCAATTGGTGTAGGTGCCACAGGAACAACTCCCTGTGCCCTGCCACACACTAGTTGAAGAGACGGTTCAATAACCTCATCAAGTCTCCACCATCCTCCCACTCAATTCTTTCGAGAGAAACTTTTCCTCGAGAAAGGACCCGATTCTAGAAACAATCCCTTATTGCTTTCGGATCTGAGACAGGAGGTATACCCAACTGTTTTGGGTGTCCTATGAAGATGCATTTATCCGCTTTGGGTTCGAGCTTATTAGCCTGAAACTTTTTCACATAGGCGTCGCAGCCCCAAACTTTTAAGGAATGACAGCTTAGGTTTCTCTAAACCATAGTTCATACGGTGTCATCTCATCGGAATTACGTGGTGCCCTATTTAAAGTGAATGTGGTTGTCTCTAATGCCTAACCCATAAACTATCATGGTAATTTGATAAGAGACATCATGGTATGCATCATATCCAATAGGGTGCATTTATGATGTTCGGACACACCATCACACTATGGTGTTCTAGGTTGTATTAGTTGTGAAACAATTTCCACAATGTCTTAATTCTGTGCCAAACTCGTAATTAAGATATTCATCTCTATGATCATATCATAGATACTTTATCCTCTTGTCACGACGATCTTTTAACTTCACCCTGAAATTACTTGAACCTTTCAATAATTCAGACTCGTGATTCATCAAGTAAATATACTCAACATCTACTCAAATCATCTGTAAAGTAAGAACATAGCGATATCCACTACACGCCTCAGCACTCATTGGACTGCATACATCAAAATGTATTACTTCCAACAAGTTGATTTCTAGTTCCATTTTACTGAAAACGAGGCTTTCAGTCATCTTGCCCATGTGGTATGATTCGCATGTCTCAAGTGATTCAAAATCAAGTGAGTCCAAACGGTCCATTTGCATGGAGTTTCTTCATGCATATACACCCATGGACATGGTTCGCATGTCTCAAACTTTTCAAAACGAGTGAGCCCAAAGATCCATCAACATGGAGCTTCTTCATGCGTTTTATACTGATATGACTTACGTGGCAGTGCCACAAGTAGGTGGTACTATCATTACTATCTTATATCTTTTGGCATGAACATGTGTATCACTATGATCGAGATTTAATAAACCATTCATTTTAGGTGCAAGACCATTGAAGGTATTATTCAAATAAACAGAGTAACCATTATTCTCCTTAAATGAATAACCGTATTGCGATAGACATAATCCAATCATGTATATGCTCAATGCAAACACCAATCTCGATGGTAGAGGGAGCGTGCGATGCTTGATCACATCAAGCTTGGAAAAACTTCCAACACATGTTGCCAGCTCACCTTTAGCTAGTCTCCGTTTACTCCGCAGCCTTTTATTTCGAGTTTACTAACACTTAGCAACCGAACCGGTATCTAATACCATGGTGCTACTGGGAGTACTAGTAAAGTACACATTAACACAATGTATATCCAATATACTTCTATCGACTTTGCCAGCCTTCTCATCTACCAAGTATCTAGGGTAATTCTGCTCCAGTGGTTGTTCCTTTTATTACAGAAGCACTTAGTCTCGGGCTTGGGTTCAACCTTGGGTTTCTTCACTAGTGCAGCAGCTGAATTGCCGTTTCACGAAGTATCCCTTTTTGCCCTTGTCCTTCTTGAAACTAGTGGTTTCACCAACTAGCAAGAACGTTTCTTACCTACGCAAAAACCACAACGTGATATGCCAATTGCTATTTACCCTTCATAAGGTCCCTTTTCATCGAATCCGATCCGACTAAAGTGGGAGAGACAGACACCCGCTAGCCACCTTATGCAACTAGTGCATGTCAGTCGGTGGAACCAGCCTCACGTAAGAGTACGTGTAAGGTCGGTCCGGGCCGCTTCATCCCACGATGCCGTCGAATCAAGATAACACTAGTAACGGCAAGTAAATTGACAAAATCAACGCCCACAACTGCTTTGTGTTCTACTCGTGCATACAATCTACGCAATGACCTAGCTCATGATGCCACTGTTGGGTAACGTAGCAGAAATTTAAAATTTTCCTACGTGTCACCAAGATCTATGTATGGAGAAACCAGCAACGAGGGGAAGGAGAGTGCATCTACATACCCTTGTAGATCGCTAAGCGGAAGCGTTCAAGTGAAGGGGGTTGATGGAGTCGTACTCGTCGTGATCCAAATCACCGAAGATCCTAGTGCCGAACGGACGGCACCTCCGTGTTCAACACACGTACAGCCCGGTGACGTCTCCCATGCCTTGATCCAGAAAGGAGAGAGGGAGAGGTTGAGGAAGACTCCGTCCAGCAGCAGCACGACGGCGTGGTGGTGGTGGAGGAGCGTGGCAATCCTGCAGGGCTTCACCAAGCACCACGGGAGAGGAGAAGGACTTGGGAGAGGGGGAGGGCTGCGCCAGAACATTGGTTCGGCAGCCCTCCGTTCCCCCACTATATATAGGGCCAAGGGAGAGGGGGGCGCAGCCTTGGCCCTTCCTCCAAGGAAGGGTGCGGCCAGGGAGGAGTCCATCCTCCCCAAGGCACCTAGGAGGTGCCTTCCCCTTTTAGGACTCTTCCTTTCCCTTATCTCTTGGCGCATGGGCCTCTTGGGGCTAGTGCCCTTGGCCCATATAGGCCAAGGCGCACACCCCTACAGCCCATGTGGCCCCCCGGGGCAGGTGAACCCCCCGGACCCCTTTCGGCACTCCCGGTACAATACCGATAATGCGCGAAACTTTTCCGGCGACCAAAACAAGACTTCCCATATATAAATCTTTACCTCCGGGCCATTCTAGAACTCCTCGTGACGTCCGGGATCTCATCCGGGACTCCGAACAACATTCGGGTTACTGCATATACATATCCCTACAACCCTAGCGTCACCGAACCTTAAGTGTGTAGACCCTACGGATTCGGGAACCATGCAGACATGACCGAGATAACTCTCCGGTCAATAACCAACAGCGGGATCTGGATACCCGTGTTGGCTCCCACATGTTCCACGATGATCTCATTGGATGAACCACGATGTCAAGGACTTAATCAATCCCGTATGCAATTCCCTTTGTCCATCGGTACGATACTTGCCCGAGATTCGATCGTTGGTATCCCGATACCTTGTTCAATCTCGTTACCGGCAAGTCTCTTTACTCGTTCCGTAACACATCATCCCGTGATCAACTCCTTGGTCACATTGTGCACATTATGATGATGTCCTACCGAGTGGGCCCAGAGATACCTCTCCGTCACACGGAGTGACAAATCCCAGTCTCGATTCGCGCCAACCCAACAGACACTTTCGGAGATACCTGTAGTGCACCTTTATAGTCACCCAGTTACGTTGTGACGTTTGGCACACCCAAAGCACTCCTACGGTATCCGGGAGTTGCACAATCTCATGGTCTAAGGAAATGATACTTGACATTAGAAAAGCTTTAGCATACGAACTACATGATCTTGTGCTAGGCTTAGGATTGGGTCTTGTCCATCACATCATTCTCCTAATGATGTGATCCCGTTATCAACGACATCCAATGTCCATGGTCAGGAAACCGTAACCATCTATTGATCAACGAGCTAGTCAACTAGAGGCTTACTAGGGACATGGTATTGTCTATGTATCCACACATGTATCTGAGTTTCCTATCAATACAATTGCAGCATGGATAATAAACGATTATCATGAACAAGGAAATATAATAATAATCAATTTATTATTGCCTCTAGGGCATATTTCCAACACCGCCTTGACCTTCATATTAATCCATTGCGTCATAAGGTGGCAATTTTGAGCCTCCATGATAGCATCCACGGGATAGCTGGCAGGAGCCGTCAAGACAAGCTCCGGCTGAAGCAGCTCGGTGGAAGCCACGCTGCTTCTCCGCTGAGATGGCGGGGTAGCTTCAGGGGAAGCTTCGGCAAGTCGTTTGCTGCGATTTGCTTCTCGTTCCTCTATCGCTTGTACCCTTGCGTGCAGCGCCTGCAGTTCGGTCTGCTGCACTTTTTTCCTCCTCTCGTGGCTTTTGTAACCGCCTGCATCCGGAAACCCAGCCTTCCACAGAATGGAGCCTGGCGTGCCTCGTGTCCGTCCAGGGTGCTCAGCATTTCCGAGGGCCTTTGTGAGCTCGTCGTTCTCTCTGTCTGGAAGGAACGTCCCTTTCTGCGCTGCAGCGATATAGTACCGAAGCTTCTTCAAGGGTATGTCAAGTTGCTCGTCCATCCAAATGCACTTCCCTGTTACAGGGTCCAAGGTTCCGCCAGCCCCGAAGAACCAAGTCCGGCAATGGTCTGGCCAGTTCATTGTCTCTGGTTCGATCCCTTTTTCAACCAGATCATTCTCAGCCTTGGCCCACTTAGGCCAGGCTACGAGGTAGCCACCTGACCCCGTGCGATGGTGAAGCTTCTTCTTCGCAACATTTTTCTTGTTTGTCGCCGACATCTTCTTACTCTTTTCCGATGTCTTGTTAGCCACAAATGCGGGCCAGTGATCTCTGATCTTCTCATATCTGCCCTTGAATTCTGGTGTCTCTTTTTTATCGACAAACCTATTCAGCTCTTTCTTCCACCTCCTCAATAGGTCTGCCATCCTCTTAAGAGCAAAAGACTGGATTAATTGCTCTTTAACTGGCTTCTCCGGATCATCCTCTGGCGGTAGGGTGAAATTTGACTTCAGCTCAGTCCAAAGATCATTTTTCTGCATATCATTAACGTAAGACACATCAGGGTCTTCTGTAGCCGGCTTTAACCATTGCTGGATGCTGATCAGGATCTTGTCCCTAACCAGAACCCCGCACTGAGCAACAAATGCGTTCTTTGTTCGGACGGGTTCAATCGGTTGGCCGTCGGGCGTGATTGCTATGATCTCAAACCTTTCATTCGAGCTCAACTTTTTCTTCGGGCCTCGTCTCTTTACCTCAGTTGTGCTCGATCTGGAGGGCTAGAAAAAAGAACAAAGACTTAATTAATATTTGTACATACCAAAACAATGAATGCATCAATTAGCTAGTCAGCACAGGCTTAACTAATATATATACCTGGTCGGACTCGGTTCGGTCACCGGAGCCGTCATCACGGTCTCCTTCTTGCACCGGCATTGGGTCACCGGAGCCGTCCTCACGTTCTCCTTCTTGCACCGGCATTAGGTCACCGGAGCCAGCTTCTTCACCCTCTCCTTCCATACCATCGGTGTCGTTGAGAAACAACGAGACGGCATCACTTCCTTCTGCGATTATGTCCCTCAACAACGCTTCTTTTGCTTCGTCTCGGGCGGTGTCCATAGTTTCTACAAATATTTACAACATGGCAATTATTATTCAAACATGACAGATGGATATATTAGTGGCAAACGTAGAACTAGCTAGCTAATCATAGTAAGGAATCATCTATATTAATTAGTGGCCTCGACGCTGCTTCTCTAGGGTTTGGGGTGGCCTCGACAACGCTTCAAGGGTTTGGGGTGGCCTCGAAAACGCTTCAAGGAGGGGGTAATATCGACCCCCCCCCCC
>NC_057809.1:27241440-27242505 GCF_018294505.1 Triticum aestivum
CTAGAGGAGAAGAAGAAAGGAATAGCTAGAGGAGAAGATCGAAGAAAAAAAAGAAGAAAAAAAGAGGAGAAGAAGAAAGGAATAGTGGAGAGGAAGAGAAAATAGAATATTCTATTTTCTCTTCCTCTCCACTATTCCTTTCTTCTTCTCCTCTTCTTTTTCTTCTTTTTTCTTCTTCTTATTTATTTCTCCTCTTCTTTTCCTCTCCTCTTCTTCTTTCTTTACTCTTCTTACTTTCTTCTTTCATATCCTTCTTTTTCTAAAATTGTAACTTTTGCATATATAAAACTTTTCTAAAATTGTAACTTTCTATATATGAACAAAAAACTTTCTATGAACAAAAAACATTTTTAACATATATATTTAGCAAATTCTAGCCACATACATCACATACACATATACATTATAGAAACATACACATATACATCACATATGAACAAAAAAATAAACTAATAAAAATAAAAAAACATATTGCAACATATGAACAAAAACATATAGCCACATACATACACATACATTATATATATATATGAAAAAAATGAAACTAATAAAAAAAGTGGTGGCGCCGGCGGGGCAGAGGGGCATGGCGGCAGCGGTGGCGCCGGCGGGGCAGGGCAGGGCAGGGGCGCGGGAGCGAGGCAAGGCAGGGGCGCGAGGCAGGTGCTCACAGAGGGGTGGCGGAGCATGGCGGGCGGCGTCGGGGCGCGGGGACCGGCGCCGGCGTCGGGGCAGATGGCGTCGATCGAGGGCGGCGGAGACGGCAAAGTAGAGCAGCCTGACGGTGTCGGAGGCGGCGACGACGGTGAGGTGGACCAGCCTAACGGCGTCGGAGGCGGCGGCGACGACGAGGTGGAGCAGCCTGACGGCTCGGCGGCGACGGCGACGAGGCAGAGCAGCGGGCATCGGGCGGAGAAGAAAGGGATGGATTTTGGAGAAACTGCTAAGTGCTGCTTATATAGCAAAGCCTTTAGTCCCTGTTCGTGGCACAAACTGGGACTAATGCCCCCCTTTAGTCCCGGTTGGTGCCACCAACCGGGACCAAAGGCCTTTTTTCAGCAGCCCAAA
>NC_057809.1:27243045-27264662 GCF_018294505.1 Triticum aestivum
GGGACCAATGCCCCCATTTAGTCCCGGTTGGTGCCACCAACCGGTACCAAAGGCCTTGTGCTGCCCCGCGCCCAAATGTTTAGTCACACCTCGCTAGTTGAGAGGGAGCCGCACCTGTTTATAAGGTGCGGTGCGCCTTCCCTCTCGAGCTCCTCTCTAAAGCAGGCTTTCGGGCCTAACCGTGCAATGTGTGCCTGTGGGCCTACTGAGCCTCCCGTGGGCCTGAATCCTGGGCCATGGTAGGGTTTCTAGTCGTATTCAGGCTGTGGGTGCCCAGTAGGTGGCACTTTTTTTTGTTTTTTTTGTTTCTACTTACAACAAAATACTTATTGTTGCTATATTTAATTTTTTTTCCAGTTTTTATGTTTTGTTTTCTGCATTATTTATTTTATTTTGTTTCTACTTACAAAAAAAATACTTATTGTTGCTATTTTTTATTTTTTTCCAGTTTTTTTGTTTTGTTTTCTGTATTATTTATTTTCTTTTGTTTCTTGCTTTATTTTTTAATTCTTTTTGCTTTTAGGTCAGCAAAATTATAAACTTTCTATTAGTGCCATTAGTTTTAAAAAAATATAAACTTTATGTTAGTGCCATTAGTTTTCAAATTTGAATAATTAAAATTTGAATTCTTTGAAATTTGTGTGAATCACAAGTTTGTGATTAACTTTACTAAAAAATGAACATAGATGCACCTATAGAGAAAATTCGACCTAAATTCATAGTTTTCAAATGAACTCTGAAAAAGTTGGCATAGCATACTAGTCTGTTACAAATTTGGCATGGTATCATCATAATAGTTGCGGGAGAAAGTCTTCACTTTTTCTTCGCTTATGTCATTTTCTTATTGCGCCGTAACCATGGATAATCTTCAGCGTTTATCAGGATGCTTGGGTCAGCCTTGACATTGAAGGGAGGAATTCCATGAAACGTTTCATAATCTTCAGACAGGTCTGTCTTGCCCTCCACTCCCAGGATGTCCCTTTTTCCTGAAAGAACTATGTGGCGCTTTGGCTCATCGTATGATGTATTCGCTTCCTTATCTTTTCTTTTTCTCGGTCTGGTAGACATGTCCTTCACATAGATAACCCGTGCCACATCATTGGCTAGGACGAACGGTTCGTCAGTGTACCCAAGATTTTTCAGATCCACTATTGTCATTCCGTACTGTGGGTCTACATGTACCCCGCCTCCTGACAGATTGACCCATTTGCACTTAAACAAAGGGACCTTAAAATCTTGTCCGTAGTCAAGTTCCCATATGTCCACTATGTAACCATAATATGTGTCCTTTCCCTTCTCGGTTGTTGCATCAAAGCGGACACCGCTGTTTTGGTTGGTGCTCTTTTGATCTTGGTCAATCGTGTAAAATGTATTCCCATTTATCTCGTATCCTTTGTAAATCAATACAGTCAAAGATGGTCCCCTGGACAACAAGTACAACTCATCACAAACTGTGTTGTCACCTCTAAGACGTGCTTCCAACCAACTGCTGAAAGTCCTAATGTGTTTACATGTAATCCACTCGTCGCACTGCTCCGGGTGTTTGGAGTGCAGACTGTTCTTGTGTTCATCGACATACGGGGTCACCAAGGTAGAGTTCTGTAGAACTGTGTAGTGTGCTTGAGAACAAGAATGCCCGTCCCTGCATATTATTGAGTCCGCTCCTAGCGTGCCTTTTCCAGTCAGTCTCCCCTCATACCGCGATTTAGGGAGACCTATGTTCTTAAGGCCAGGAATGAAGTCAACACAAAACCCGATAACATCCTCTGTTTGATGGCCCATGGAGATGCTTCCTTCTGGCCTAGCGCGGTTACGGACATATTTCTTTAGGACTCCCATGAACCTCTCAAAGGGGAACATATTGTGTAGAAATATGGGCCCCAGGATGACAATCTCGTCGACTAGATGAACTAGGACGTGCGTCATGATATTGAAGAAGGATGGTGGGAACACCAGCTCGAAACTGACAAGACATTGCGCCACATCACTCCTTAGCCTTGGTACGATTTCTGGATCGATCACCTTCTGAGAGATTGCATTGAGGAATGCACATAGCTTCACAATGGCTAATCGGACGTTTTCCGGTAAAAGCCCCCTCAATGCAACCGGAAGCAGTTGCGTCATAATCACGTGGCAGTCATGAGACTTTAGGTTCTGAAACTTTTTCTCTGGCATATTTATTATTCCCTTTATATTCGACGAGAAGCCAGTCGTGACCTTCATACTAAGCAGGCATTCAAAGAAGATTTCTTTCTCTTCTTTCGTAAGAGCGTAGCTGGCAGGACCTTTATACTGCTTCGGAGGCATGTCGTCTTTTTCATGCAAACGTTGCAGGTCCTCCCGTGCCTCCGGCGTATCTTTTGTCTTCCCATACACGCCCTAGAAGCCTAGCAGGTTCACGCAAAGGTTCTTCGTCACGTGCATCACGTCGATTGAGGAGCGGACCTCTAGGTCTTTCCAGTAGGGTAGGTCCCAAAATATAGATTTCTTCTGGCCTATCTTGTTAAGGCCAGGAATGAAGTCAACACAAAACCCGATGACATCCTTTGTTTGATGGCCCATGGAGATGCTTCCTTCTGGCCTAGCGCGGTTACGGACATATTTCTTTAGGACTCCCATGAACCTCTCAAAGGGGAACATATTGTGTAGAAATACGGGTCCCAAAATGACAATCTTGTCTACTAGATGAACTAGGACACGCGTCATGATATTGAAGAAGGATGGTGGGAACACCAGCTCGAAACTGACAAGACATTGCGCCACATCACTCCTTAGCCTTGGTACGATATCTGAATCGATCACCTTTTGAGAGATTGCATTGAGTAATGCACATAGCTTCACAATGGCTAATCGGACGTTTTCCGGTAGAAGCCCCCTCAATGCAACCGGAAGCAGTTGCGTCATAATCACGTGGTAGTCATGAGACTTTAGGTTCTGGAACTTTTTCTCTGGGATATTTATTATTCCCTTAATATTCGACGAGAAGCCAGTCGGGACTTTCATACTGAGCAGGCATTCAAAGAAGATTTCTTTCTCTTCTTTCATAAGAGTGTAGCTGGCAGGACCTTCATACTGCTTTGGAGGCATTCCGTCTTTTTCGTGCAAACGTTGCAGGTCCTCCCGTGCCTCAGGTGTATCTTTTGTCTTTCCATACACGCCCAAGAATCCTAGCAGGTTCACGCAAAGGTTCTTCATCACGTGCATCACGTCGATTGAAGAGCGGACCTCTAGGTCTTTCCAGTAGGGTAGGTCCCAAAACATAGATTTCTTCTTCCACATGGGCGTGTGTCCCTCAGCGTCATTCGGGACAGCTAGTGTGCCGGGACCCTTTCCAAAGATTACGTGTAAATCATTGACCATAGCAAGTACGTGATCACCGGTATGCATGGCGGGCTTCTTCCGGTGATCTGCCTCGCCTTTGAAATGCTTGCCTTTCTTTCGACATTAATGGTTGGTCGGAAGAAATCGACGATGGCCCAGGTACACATTTTTCTTGCATTTGTCCAGGTATATACTTTCAGTGTCATCTAAACAGTGTGTTTATGCGTGGTATCCTTTGTTTGTCTGTCCTGAAAGGTTACTGAGAGCGGGCCAATCGTTGATGGTCACGAACAGCAACGCCTTTAGGATAAATCCCTCTTGTTTGTGCTCATCCCACGTACGTACACCGTTTCCATTCCACAGCTGTAAAAGTTCTTCAACTAATGGCCTTAGGTACACATCAATGTCATTGCCGGGTTGCTTAGGGCCTTGGATGAGAACTGGCATCATAATGAACTTCCGCTTCATGCACATCCAAGGAGGAAGGTTATACATACATAGAGTCACAGGCCAGGTGCTGTGATTGCTGCTCTTCTCCCCGAAAGGATTAATGCCATCCGCGCTTAAAACAAACCATATGTTCCTTGGGTCCTTTGCAAACTCATCCCAGTACTTTCTCACGATTTTTCTCCACTGCGATCCGTCAGTGGGTGCTCTCAACTTCCCGTCTTTCTTACGGTCCTCACTGTGCCATCGCATCGAATCGACTTGGCATGCTTTCCGTTTCTGAACAGACGTTTCAACCGTGGTATTATAGGAGCATACCACATCACCTTCGCAGGAACCCTCTTCCTGTGGGGCTCGCCGTGAACATCACCAGGGTCATCTCGTCTGATCTTATACCGCAATGCACCGCATACCGGGCATGTGTTCAGATCCTTGTATGCACCGCGGTATAGGATGCAGTCATTAGGGCATGCATGTATCTTCTCCACCTCCAATCCTAGAGGGCATGCGACCTTCTTTGCTGCGTATGTACTGTCTGGCAATTCGTTATCCTTTGGAAGCTTCTTCTTCAATATTTTTAGTAGCTTCTCAAATCCTTTGTCAGGCACAACATTCTCTGCCTTCCACTGCAGCAATTCCAGTATGGTACCGAGCTTTGTGTTGCCATCTTCGCAATTGGGGTACAACCCTTTTTTGTGGTCCCACTAGTAGAAAAGGGGGCAACGGTTCAGGCCGGGGCAGCCCATTAGTCCCGGTTCAGACCAGAACCGGGACCAATGGGGGCATTGGTCCCGGTTTCGTGAGCCCAGGGGGCGGCCCGGGCCACGTGGGCCATTGGTTCCGGTTCGTCTGGACCTTTTGGTCCCGGTTGGTGGGACGAACCGGGACCAATGGGCCTGGCTCCTGGCCCACCACCATTGGCCCCGGTTGGTGGTGTGAACCGGGACCAAAGGCTCCCCTTTGGTCCTGGTTCGTGCCACGAACCGGGACTAAATGGTCGGTCCTCGTTGCGATTCACAGTTTAGTCCCACCTCGCCAACCGAAGGGCGCCCACACTGGTTTTTATAAGCCCGTCCCTCTCTGCCTTGTTGAGCTCCTCTCAAAATGAAAATAGATGCCCCTATACAGGAAATTTGACCTAAATTCATAATGAATTTCTCTGAAATTCGTAGAAATTGATAATGAATTTAGGTTGAATTTTCTCTATAGGCGCATCTATGTTCATTTTTTTAGTAAAGTTAATCACAAATTTGAGATTCACACAAATTTCAAAGAATTCAAATTTTAACTATTCTAATTTGAAAGCTAATGGCACTAACAGAAAGTTTATAATTTGAGATCTGTTAGAGATAGGTATAAAAGATAAGTAAACGTGTAAAATAAGGTAAAGATAAATAAATTGCAGCAAGGTATTTTTAAGTTTTTTGATTTTATAAATCCTAAAATAAAAAAGAAAGCACTACAAAACAAAAAAGTGCCACCTACTATTAAATAGCAGGAAAAAGATTGACTCAAAAATCAATTTTAACTATTCTACAAAGTGTTTTCACACAAATTTAGTAAACTAGTGATTTATAAACTAGTGATTCACACAAATTTTAAAAAATTCAAATTTAAACTATTCAAATTTTAACTATTCATAAACAAATTTTGTGACCTAAAATAAAAAAGAAATCACTACAAAACAAAAAAAGTGCCACCTACTATTAAATAGCAGGAAAAAGATTGACTCAAAAATCAATTTTAACTATTCGACAAAGTTAATCACAAACTTGAGATTCACACAAATTTCAAAGAATTCAAATTTTAACTATTCAAATTTTAAAACTAATGGCACAAACAGAAAGTTTATAATTTTTGTGACCTAAAAGAAAAAAGAAATCACTAAAAAACTATAAGTATTTAGTTCTAAGTAGAAATGAAAAAATAAATAGGAAAAAAGAAAAAAAAAGATGCCACCTACTGGGCCACCACGGCCTGAATACGACTAGAAGCCCATCCATGGGCCAGGATTCAGGCCCGCAGAAGGCCCAGCAGGCCCACCGGCATAGCGGTGTGAGATTAGGCCCATAGGCCTGCAGTTCTGAGGAGTTCGATGGAGATGGCGAGACAGCGCTTATAAGCAGGTGTGGCCGCTCCTCAGCTAGCAAGGTGGGACTAAACATCCCACCGCACCGCGGCTTTGGCAGGTGCAGGATATTGGTCCCGGTTGGCGCAACGGACCGGGACCAATGCATACCTTTGGTGCCGGTTTGTGGCACCAACCGGGACCAATGCCCCCTTTTAGTCCCGGTTGGTTCACCAACCGGGACCAAAGGCCTCCGCTTCCCGCCCTTTGGGCTGCCGAAAAGTGGCCTTTGGTCCCGGTTGGTGGCATCAACCGGGACTAAAAGGGGGCATTGGTCCCGGTTGTTGCCACGAACCAGGACCAATGCTTCGTCTATATAAGTAGCACTTGTGAAATTTTTCATTCAGTTCGTTCTTCCCCGCCCGATCGACGACGCTGCCAGGCTGCGCCTGAAGGAAATATGCCCTAGAGGCAATAATAAAGTTATTATTTATTTCCTTATATCATGATAAATGTTTATTATTCATGCTAGAATTGTATTAACCGGAAACATAATACATGTGTGAATACATAGACAAACAGAGTGTCACTAGTATGCCTCTACTTGACTAGCTCGTTAATCAAAGATGGTTATGTTTCCTAACCATGGACAAAAGAGTTGTTATTTGATTAACGAGGTCACATCATTAGTTGAATGATCTGATTGACATGACCCATTCCATTAGCTTAGCACATGATCGTTTAGTATGTTGCTATTGCTTTCTTCATGACTTATACATGTTCCTATGACTATGAGATTATGCAACTCCCGTTTGCCGGAGGAACACTTTGGGTGCTACCAAATGTCACAACGTAACTGGGTGATTATAAAGGAGCATTACAGGTGTCTCCAAAGGTAGATGTTGGGTTGGCGTATTTCGAGATTAGGATTTGTCACTCCGATTGTCGGAGAGGTATCTCTGGGCCCTCTCGGTAATGCACATCACTTAAGCCTTGCAAGCATTACAACTAATGAGTTAGTTGCGAGATGATGTATTACGGAACGAGTAAAGAGACTTGCCGGTAACGAGATTGAACTAGGTATTGGATACCGACGATCGAATCTCGAGCAAGTAACATACCGATGACAAAGGGAACAACGTATGTTGTTATGCGGTCTGACCGATAAATATCTTCGTAGAATATGTAGGAGCCAATATGGGCATCCAGGTCCCGCTATTGGTTATTGACCGGAGACGTGTCTCGGTCATGTCTACATTGTTCTCGAACCGTAGGGTCCGCACGCTTAAGGTTTCGATGACAGTTATATTATGAGTTTATGAGTTTTGATGTACCTAAGGAGTTCGGAGTCCCGGATGAGATCGGGGACATGACAAGGAGTCTTGAAATGGTGGAGACGTAAAGATCGATATATTGGACGACTATATTCGGACATCGGAAAGGTTCCGAGTGATTCGGGTATTTTTCGGAGTACCGGGTAGTTACGGGAGAAGTAATGGGCCTTGATGGGCTTTAGTGGGAAGAGGAAAAGGCTGCTGCGCCCCCCCTCCCCTTTGGTCCGAATTGGACTAGGGAAAAGGGGGCCGGCCACCTCTCCTTCTCCTCCTATTCCTTCTCCCTTCCTCCCCTCTTGATGGACTCCTACTAGGACTTGGAGTCCTAGTAGGACTCCCATCCTGGCCGCACCTTATGGCTTGGCCGGCCTCCTCCTCCTTCATCCTTTATATACAGGGGCAGGGGGCACCCCATAGACACACAAGTTGATCATTGTTGATCGTTCCTTAGCCGTGTGCGGTGCCCCCTGCCACCAAATTCCACCTCGATCATACCGTTGTAGTGCTTAGGCGAAGCCCTGCGTCGGTAGTACATCAAGATCGTCACCACGCCGTCGTGCTGACGGAACTCCTCCCCGAAGCTTTGCTGGATCGGAGCCCGGGGATCGTCATCGAGCTGAACGTGTGCTAAGAACTCGGAGGTGCCGGAGTAACGGTGCTTGGATCGGTCGGATCGGGAAGAAGACGTACGACTACTTCCTCTACGTTGTGTCAACGCTTCCGTTGCGATCTACAAGGGTACGTAGATCAGACTCTCCCCCTCGTTGCTATGCATCACCATGATCTTGCGTGTGCGTAGGAAATTTTTTGAAATTACTACGTTCCCCAACAGTGGCATCCGAGCCTAGGTTTTATGGTTTGATGTTATATGCACGAGTAGAACACAAGTGAGTTGTGGGCGATATAAGTCATACTGCCTACCAGCATGTCATACTTTGGTTCGGCGGTATTGTCGGATGAAGCGGCCCGGACCGACATTACGCGTACGCTTACGCGAGACCGGTTTCCCCGACGTGCTTTGCACATAGGTGACTTGCGGGTGACTGTTTCTCCAACTTTAGTTGAACCGAGTGTGGCTACGCCCGGTCCTTGCGAAGGTTAAAACGGAGTCTATTTGACAAACTATCGTTGTGGTTTTGATGCGTAGGTGAGATTGGTTCTTGCTTAAGCCCGTAGCAGCCACGTAAAACTTGCAACAACAAAGTAGAGGACGTCTAACTTGTTTTTGCAGGGCATGTTGTGATATGATATGGTCAAGACGTGATGAGATATAAGTTGTTGTATGAGATGATCATGTTTTGTTGAAGTTATCGGCAACTGGCAAAACCTTATGGTTGTCTCTTTATTGCATAAGATGCAAGCGCCAAATAATTGCTTTACTTTATCGCTATGCGATAGCAATAGTTGCAAGAGCAATAGTTGGCGAGACGACCGTGTGACGACACATTGATATAGATCAAGATGATGGAGATCATGGTGTCATGCCGGTGATGACAGAGATCATGACAGTACTTTGGAGATGGAGATCAAAGAAGCAAGATGATGATGGCCATATCATGTCACATATTTTGATTGCATATGATGTTTATCTTTTATACATCTTATTTTTGCTTTGATTGACGGTAGCATTATAAGATGATCTCTCACTAAATTATCAAGAAGTGTTCTCCCTGAGTATGCACCGTTGTGAAAGTTCTTCGTGCTGAGACACCACGTGATGATCGGGTGTGATAGGTTCTACGTTCAAATACAACGGGTGCAAAACAGTTGCACACGCGGAATACTCAGGTTATACTTGACGAGCCAAGCATATACAGATATGGCCTCGGAACACAGAGACCGAAAGGTCGAGCGTGAATCATATAGTAGATATGATCAACATAACGATGTTCACCATTGAAAACTACTCCATCTCACGTGATGATCGGTTATGGTTTAGTTGATTTGGATCACGTGATCACTTAGAGGATTAGAGGGATATCTATCTAAGTGGGAATTCTTAAGTAATATGATTAATTGAACTTAAATTTATCATGAACTTAGTCCTGGTAGTATTTTGCAAATTATGTTATAGATCAATAGCTCGCGTTGTTGCTTCCCTGTGTTTATTTTGATATGTTCCTAGAGAAAATTATGTTGAAAGATGTTAGTAGCAATGATGCGGATTGGATCCGTGATATGAGGTTTATCCTCATTGCTGCACAGAAGAATTATGTCCTTGATGCACCGCTAGGTGACAGACCTATTGCAGGAGCAGATGCAGACGTTATGAACGTTTGGCTGGCTCAATATGATGACTACTTGATAGTTTAGTGCACCATGCTTAATGGCTTAGAATCGGGACTTCAAAGACGTTTTGAACGTCATGGACCATATGAGATGTTCCAGGAGTTGAAGTTAATATTTCAAGCAAATACCCGAGTTGAGAGATATGAAGTCTCCAACAAGTTCTATAGCTAAAAGATGGAGGAGAATCGCTCAACTAGTGAGCATGTGCTCAGATTGTCTGGGTACTACAATCGCTTGAATCAAGTGGGAGTTAATCTTCCAGATAAGATAGTGATTGACAGAATTCTCTAGTCACCATCACCAAGTTAGTAGAACTTCGTGATGAACTATGATATGCAAGGGATAACGGAAACGACTCCCAAGCTCTTCGTAATGCGGAAATTGACGAAGGTAGAAATCAAGAAAAACATCAAGTGTTGATGGTAGACAAGACCACTAGTTTCAAGAAAAGGGCAGAGGGAAGAAGGGGAACTTCAAGAAGAACGGCAAGCGAGTTGCTGCTCAAGTGAAGAAGCCCAAGTCTGATCCTAAGCCTGAGAATAAGTGCTTCTACTGCAAAGGGACTGGTCACTGGAAGCGGAACAACCCCAAGTGATTGGCGGATAAGAAGGATGGCAAAGTGAACATAAGTATATTTGATATACATGTTATTGATGTGTACTTTACTAGTGTTTATAGCAACCCCTTAGTATTTGATGCTAGTTCAGTTGCTAAGAGTAGTAACTCGAAACGGGAGTTGCAGAATGAACAGAGACTAGTTAAGGGTGAAGTGACGATGTGTGTTGGAAGTGGTTCCAAGATTGATATGATCATCATCGCACACTCCCTATACTTTCGGGATTAGTGTTGAACCTAAATAAGTGTTATTTGGTGTTTGCATTGAGCATGAATATGATTTGATCATGTTTATTATAATACGGTTATTCATTTAAGTAAAAGAATAAATTGTTGTTCTGTTTACATGAATAAAACCTTATATGGTTAGACACCCAATGGAAATAGTTCATTGGATCTCGATCTTAATAATACACATATTCATAATATTGAAACCAAAAGATGCGAAGTTAATAATGATAGTGCAACTTATTTGTGGCACTGCCGTTTAAGTCATATTGGTGTAAAGCGCATGAAGAAACTCCATGCTGATGGGATTTTGGAATCACTTGATTATGAATCACTTGATGCTTGCAAACCATGCCTTATGGGAAAGATGACTAAACGCCGTTCTCCGGAACAATGAAGCAAGCAACAGATTTGTTGAAAATCATACATACTGATGTATGTGGTCCGATGAATATTAAGGCTTGCAGCAGGTATCATTATTTTCTGACCTTCACAGATGATTTGAGCAGATATGGGGATATCTACTTGATGAAACATAAGTCTGAAACATTTGAACAGTTCAAAGAATTTCAGAGTGAAGTGGAAAAACCGTCGTGACAAGAAAATAAAAGTTTCTACGATATGATCGCAGAGGTAAAATGTTTGAGTTACGAGTTTGGTCTTCAGTTAAAACAATGCGAAATAGTTTCACTACTCACGCCACCTGGAACACCACAGCATAATGGTGTGTCCGAACGTCATAACCGTACTTATTGGATATAGTGCAATCTATGATGTTTCTTACCGATTTACCACTATCGTTTTGGGGTTATGCATTAGAGACAGCTGCATTCACGTTAAATAGGGCACCATCTAAATCCGTTGAGACGACACCGTGTGAACTATGGTTTGGCAAGAAACCTAAGCTGTCGTTTCTTAAAGTTTGGGGTTGCGATGCTTATATGAAAAAGTTTCATCCTGATAAGCTCAAACTCAAATCGGAGAAGTGCGTCTTCATAGGATATCCAAAGGAAACTATTGGATACCTTCTATCACAGATCCAAAGGCAAGACTTTTGTTGCTAAAATTCGGAAACTTTCTGGAGAAGGAGTTTCTCTCGAAAGAAGTGAGTGGGAGGAAAGTAGAACTTGACGAGGTAACTGTACCTGCTCCCTTATTGGAAAGTAGTACATCACAGAAAACTGTTTCTGTGACACCTACACCAGTTAGTGAGGAAGCTAATGATGATGATCATGAAACTTCAGAACAAGATACTACTGAACCTCGTAGATCAACCAGAGTAAGATCCGCGCCAGAGTGGTACGGTAATCCTTTTCTGGAAGTCATGCTACTAGATCATGATGAACCTACGAACTATGAGCAAGCGATGATGAGCCCAGATTCCGCGAAATGGTTTGAGGCCATGAAATCTGAGATATGATCCATGTATGAGAACAAAGTATGGACTTTGATGGATTTTCCCGATGATCGGCAAACCATAGAAAATAAATGGATCTTCAAGAGGAAGACGGATGCTGATAGTAGTGTTACTATCTACAAAGCTAGAATTGTCAAAAAAGGTTTTCGACAAGTTCAAGGTGTTGACTACGATGAGTTTTTCTCACTCGTATCTATGCTTAAGTCTGTCTGAATCATGTTAGCAATTGCCGCATTTTATGAAATCTGGCAAATGGATAAACAAAACTGCATTCCTTAATGGATTTATTAAAGAAGAGTTGTATGTGATGCAACTAGAAGGTTTTGTCAATCCGAAAGGTGCTAACAAAATGTGCAAGCTCCAGCGATCCATCTGTGGACTGGTGCAAGCATCTCGGAGTTGGAATATACGCTTTGATAAGTTGATCAAAGCATATAGTTTTATACAGACTTGCGGTGAAGCCTGTATTTACGAGAAAGTGAGTGGGAGCACTACAGCATTTCTGATAAGTATATGTGAATGACATATTGTTGATCGGAAATAATGTAGAATTATTCTGTAAAGCATAAAAGGAGTGTTTGAAAGGAGTTTTTCAAAGAAAGACTTCGATAAAGCTGCTTACATATTGAGCTTCAAGATCTATAGAGATAGATCAAGACGCTTGATAAGTTTTTCAATAAGTACATACCTTGACAAGATTTTGAAGTAGTTCAAAACGGAACAGTGAAAGAAAAAGTTTCTTGCCTGTGTTACAAGGTGTGAAGTTGAGTAAAGACTCAAAGCCCGACCACGGCAGAAGATAGAAAGAGAATGAAAGTCATTCCCTATGCCTCATTCATAGGTTCTATAAAGTATGCCATGCTGTGTACCAGATCTATTGTATACCCTGCACTGATTTGGTAAGGGAGTACAATAGTGATCTAGGAGTAGATCACTGGACAGCGGTCAGAATTATCCTTAGTGAAATAAGGATGTGTTTCTTGATTATGGATGTGACAAAAAGGTTCGTCGTAAAGGGTTACGTCGATGCAAGTTTTTTACACTGATCCAGATGAATCTAAAGTCACAATCTGGATACATATTGAAAGTGGGAGCAATTAGGTAGAGTAGCTCCGTGCAGAGCATTATAGACAAAGAATTTTGCAAAATACTTACGGATCTGAATGTGACAGACCTGTTGACTAAAATTATCTCACAAGCAAAAACATGATCACACCTTAGTACTCTTTGGGTGTTAATCACATAGAGATGTGAACTAGATTACTGACTCTAGTAAACCCTTTGAGTGTTGGTCACATGACGATGTGAACTATTGGTGTTAATCACATGGTGATGTGAACTATTGCTGCTAAATCACAAGGCGATGTGAACTAGATTATTGACTCTAGTGCAAGTGGGAGACTGAAGGAAATATGCCCTAGAGGCAATAATAAAGTTATTATTTATTTCCTTATATCATGATAAATGTTTATTATTCATGCTAGAATTGTATTAACCGGAAACATAATACATGTGTGAATACATAGACAAACAGAGTGTCACTAGTATGCCTCTACTTGACTAGCTCGTTAATCAAAGATGGTTATGTTTCCTAACCATGGACAAAAGAGTTGTTATTTGATTAACGAGGTCACATCATTAGTTGAATGATCTGATTGACATGACCCATTCCATTAGCTTAGCACACGATCGTTTAGTATGTTGCTATTGCTTTCTTCATGACTTATACATGTTCCTATGACTATGAGATTATGCAACTCCCGTTTGCCGGAGGAACACTTTGGGTGCTACCAAACGTCACAACGTAACTGGGTGATTATAAAGGAGCATTACAGGTGTCTCCAAAGGTAGATGTTGGGTTGGCGTATTTCGAGATTAGGATTTGTCACTCCGATTGTCGGAGAGGTATCTCTGGGCCCTCTTGGTAATGCACATCACTTAAGCCTTGCAAGCATTACAACTAATGAGTTAGTTGCGAGATGATGTATTACGGAACGAGTAAAGAGACTTGCCGGTAACGAGATTGAACTAGGTATTGGATACCGACGATCGAATCTCGGGCAAGTAACATACCGATGACAAAGGGAACAACGTATGTTGTTATGCGGTCTGACCGATAAAGATCTTCGTAGAATATGTAGGAGCCAATATGGGCATCCAGGTCCCGCTATTGGTTATTGACCGGAGACGTGTCTCGGTCATGTCTACATTGTTCTCGAACCGTAGGGTCCGCACGCTTAAGGTTTCGATGACAGTTATATTATGAGTTTATGAGTTTTGATGTACCGAAGGAGTTCGGAGTCCCGGATGAGATCGGGGACATGACGAAGAGTCTCGAAATTGTCGAGACGTAAAGATCGATATATTGGACGACTATATTCGGACATCGGAAAGGTTCCGAGTGATTCGGGTATTTTTCGGAGTACCAGGTAGTTACGGGAGAAGTAATGGGCCTTGATGGGCTTTAGTGGGAAGAGGAAAAGGCTGCTGCGCCCCCTCCCTTTGGTCCGAATTGGACTAGGGAAAAGGGGGCCGGCCACCTCTCCTTCTCCTCCTATTCCTTCTCCCTTCCTCCCCTCTTGATGGACTCCTACTAGGACTTGGAGTCCTAGTAGGACTCCCATCCTGGCCGCACCTTATGCCTTGGCCGGCCTCCTCCTCCTTCATCCTTTATATACAGGGGCAGGGGGCACCCCATAGACACACAAGTTGATCATTGTTGATCGTTCCTTAGCCGTGTGCGGTGCCCCCTGCCACCAAATTCCACCTCGATCATACCGTTGTAGTGCTTAGGCGAAGCCCTGCGTCGGTAGTACATCAAGATCGTCATCACGCCGTCGTGCTGACGGAACTCCTCCCCGAAGCTTTGCTGGATCGGAGCCCGGGGATCGTCATCGAGCTGAACGTGTGCTAAGAACTCGGAGGTGCCGGAGTAACGGTGCTTGGATCGGTCGGACCGGGAAGAAGACGTACGACTACTTCCTCTACGTTATGTCAACGCTTCCGTTGCGATCTACAAGGGTACGTAGATCAGACTCTCCCCCTCGTTGCTATGCATCACCATGATCTTGCGTGTGCGTAGGAAATTTTTTGAAATTACTATGTTCCGCAACAGTGGCATCCGAGCCTAGGTTTTATGGTTTGATGTTATATGCACGAGTAGAACACAAGTGAGTTATGGGCGATATAAGTCATACTGCCTACCAGCATGTCATACTTTGGTTCGGCGGTATTGTCGGATGAAGCGGCCCGGACCGACATTACGCGTACGCTTACGCGAGACCGGTTTCCCCGACGTGCTTTGCACATAGGTGACTTGCGGGTGACTGTTTCTCCAACTTTAGTTGAACCGAGTGTGGCTACGCCCGGTCCTTGCGAAGGTTAAAACGGAGTCTATTTGACAAACTATCGTTGTGGTTTTGATGCGTAGGTGAGATTGGTTCTTGCTTAAGCCCGTAGCAGCCACGTAAAACTTGTAACAACAAAGTAGAGGACGTCTAACTTGTTTTTGCAGGGCATGTTGTGATATGATATGGTCAAGACGTAATGAGATATAAGTTGTTGTATGAGATGATCATGTTTTGTTGAAGTTATCGGCAACTGGCAAAACCTTATGGTTGTCTCTTTATTGCATAAGATGCAAGCGCCAAATAATTGCTTTACTTTATCGCTATGCGATAGCAATAGTTGCAAGAGCAATAGTTGGCGAGACGACCGTGTGACGACACATTGATATAGATCAAGATGATGGAGATCATGGTGTCATGCCGGTGATGACAGAGATCATGACAGTACTTTGGAGATGGAGATCAAAGAAGCAAGATGATGATGGCCATATCATGTCACATATTTTGATTGCATATGATGTTTGTCTTTTATACATCTTATTTTTGCTTTGATTGACGGTAGCATTATAAGATGATCTCTCACTAAATTATCAAGAAGTGTTCTCCCTGAGTATGCACCGTTGTGAAAGTTCTTCGTGCTGAGACACCACGTGATGATCGGGTGTGATAGGTTCTACGTTCAAATACAACGGGTGCAAACAGTTGCACACGCGGAATACTCAGGTTATACTTGACGAACCAAGCATATACAGATATGGCCTCGGAACACACAGACCGAAAGGTCGAGCATGAATCATATAGTAGATATGATCAACATAACGATGTTCACCATTGAAAACTACTCCATCTCACGCATTGCCGCGCGCCGCCGCTGCCGCCCCGGCCTGCTCTCTCTGTTTTTTTCATATATATTTTGGATGATCCACCGCCCCGACATGTATATATGGATGTTGTATGTATATGTATATATGTGCAGATGTATGTATGATCCATTGATATGTATGAATTGATGTATGATTTTTTTTGTTCATAGAATTATTATTTTCAATTTATGTATATATATGTTCATATGTATATATGTGCATATTCAGAAGAAAAAAATTGTGTTGCAAAAGTTACATTTAAGGTTAGTTGATTTAATGCACTTGAGGTTATTAGTTCTACTGTTAGTGCATTTTAGGATAGTACATTCTAGGTTAGTGCTTTGAACTAGTTTAATTAGTAGTTGAATTAGTTGATTTAATAAGTACTACTTTATTTTACTATATATACAAGTAGTTTATTTTTAGTTAGTACTACTTTATTTTATTTATAGTAATTAACTACTTATATTAGTAGTAGTTGAACTGGTTGATTTAAGAAAACTAGTTTATTTACTATATATAGAAATAGTTTATTTTTAGCAAGAAAATTAATAGAACTAGTTTATTTTTTTAGTTAAAGCAATTATTCCCGCATCGACGTGGATGATGCCTATCCCGCATCCTCGTCGTCGAGTCGGCGGAGGACAACACCTGCTTGACCAGATGGGCCATGTCCGGGACTGGGCTCCGCCGGGGTGGTACTGGGAGGCGCTACCTTCCGGGGGGCGTAGCTTGGTGAGGAGCCAGCCCGTCGTTGACCCGATCCTTGTTTGGTGGCGGTCGCATGGGCCAGTGACGGTGCCGAGGCTTCCGGACACCGCGGAGGTGGTACGTCACCGTGTCAGCGAGGAGGACGAGCACGTCCGTCGCTACATGGTTGCGTTGGAGGGCAGGTTCGAGAATACCTAGCAGGTTCTTCAGGCATCTCAATGGAGCTATGATCCTGTGATGGTTCCTTCCCTTTGGGTGTCCACCGCCCGCGCCGGTATCCGTCGGGCGCTACGGTTCTAGCTGTACTGGCGATATGTATGATATATAGTATTCGGCGTGTATTAGTGATAATATTCGATGTACGGACACATGGAGATGATGTAGTTTTTCTTATAATTGAAGGCATCCTAATTTGAATACTACTTTATTTTGCGATTTGATTTTTCTGATTGAATGCTCAAATTGGAGAGCACTATGCAAGGCATATGCATATGATTAGTTGAATAATAATGATCTAATTTAGTCTTTGAATTATGAACGTATAGGAAATGTCATCATCGGACGACGAAAGTCTCCCGGGGGAGTGTGACTGGTGCCACGACGATCGAGGTGAGTGCGACAGGCCTCACCTGGACGATGGTCGGCGCTTCAGCATTAAGCTCGAGGAGACCTTCGAAGTTGAAACGGTACGCAACGATGACAAGTGTTTTTTTTCATAATTAAGCATGACTTCAACTATTTCAACGTGTAATTTTCATCTTTTACAATTCGAGTATAGTTTATCCCATGCCATGCAAGACGCTATGTCTTGGAGAGGATGGATTTTGAAGACCATGAAAATTTTGAAACGAAGAAAATTCACCTAAGGACCCATCATGATGTGGATTTTGAAGTAAAGTTGTATAATGCTGAGAGCGTAACCCATTTTGGTTGCAAAAATTGACAAGCATTTTGCAAATTGTATGGTTTTGATGAGGGTATGCTTGTCACCATGGATCTTGGTGATCCTGAAATCGAGCAAGACAATATGGACATTTGGGTCCTTGTTGATACTCCTCCAGTTCTACCGCTATGTGAGTTTCTCAAACATAGTTAATTATTAACTAATTTATATTGTTCATTTCAAAATAGTTGACAGCTTATTTCCATTGACAACTTATTTTGAAGTATCAAAGAATGTGCAGAAGATGGTAGATAGAACTTACTACACCGATGACGCTGAGTTAACTTACAAGGAGAAAACTCATCTGGTTGGATTTTGTAATGATCTTGAGAATTACAATATCTACAATCGAACTCCTCAACATTATGGTCAATACGTGCCACCAGTGCACGTGTTGAACTACGGTAACTACCATGGAGATACCCTGGCAAGTTTTTTTACTATTACGACATCCGTGCATCTTTTTGCATACTTCTAAAACTAGTACATCATTGCTAACTATGAAGTTATTACTATGTTTTTCAACAGAGAATCCCAGAGGATTGTGTGCCTCATTTGATGTATCAAAACAGCGGCAGCCTTCGTGTTTTGAACATATATCCAGGTCATCCTACGAATCTCAACTGTCCATACCGGATTTCTAAAAGAAGTGGAGACATGATAATCAAAGGATGGAAAAAATGTATGGACAATCGTAAGGAGCTTCTTGGAAGCAAAAGGAAGCGAGGCGCAAGAATTGGAGACAGGATGATCTCCATTCTTCATAATGGAGAGTCAGGGTCTATATTGTTTTATGCTATTTTACCTTAAGTGTGTTCAGGTCCTACCTGATACTGATGATCATGTGCTAAGAACAATTATGTAGGGTTGGGTTCGATGACTATGAGGATGATGATCGTATGACTTATTATTAATAACGAGTAGAAGTTGTATGATGATGCTTGATTAATTAGTAGGACTTGTTATTATATATGATGATGTATGATGCGAGCATGCATGAGTTATTATATATATATATCTGCGGGTGAAATGAACATAGCAGTAGCGTAGGTAAACCAAGGACTACATATAAGAGAGGACACTTCTCTCTATTAGCTAGCTAATAACAACCTAAAAATAACCCCCTAAACCCCTAAAACAGCCACTTTTTTTTAGAAAAAAAGAAAAACCTCAGCTCCAGCCAGCTGCTGACGCGTGGAAGCCTTTTCGTCCCGGTTTATGTCATCAACCGGGACCAAAGGCCCCCCTGCCTGGGCTGCCGGCAGCGGCCACATGGAGGCCCATCTGTCCCGGTTCTGGTTTGAACCGGGACTAAAGGGTGAGGGTATTAGTAACGACCCTTTAGTCCCGGTTCAGGAACCGGGACTAAAGGCCCTTATGAACCGGGACAAAAGGTCGGTTTTCTACTAGTGTCCTCTAACATGCGATCGAACTTCAGCTTCTCCTTTTGACTTTCGCATTGCGTCCTTGCATCGACAATGACCCGGCGGAGATCATCATCATCGGGCACATCGTCTGGTTCCTCTTGATCTTCAGCAGCTTCACCCGTTGCAGCATCATTGGGCACATCGTCTGGTTCCTCTTGATCTTCACCAGCTCCCCCCATTGCAGCATCACGGTATTCAGGGGGCACATAGTTGTCATCGTACTCTTCTTCTTCGTCGTCTTCCATCATAACCCCTATTTCTCCATGCCTCGTCCAAACATTATAGTGTGGCATGAAACCCTTGTAAAGTAGGTGGGTGTGAAGGATTTTCCGATCAGAGTAAGACTTCGTATTCCCACAATTAGGGCATGGACAACACATAAAACCATTCTGCTTGTTTGCCTCAGCCGCATCGAGAAACTCATGCACGCCCTTAATGTACTTAGAGGTGTGTCTGTCACCGTACATCCATTGTCGGTTCATCTGCGTGCATTATATATAATTAAGTGTCCAAATTAATAGAAGTTCATCATGACATGCATTAAAAGCAAAGTACATACATAGTTCTCATCTAACAACATATAGCTGTCCAGAGCATCTAATTAATTAAACCATACATTGAAACTATGTAAAACATTTTAATGCGAAAACAAAGGCGGTCATAATCGCAACCAAGGTAACAATTGATCCAACGGCATAATGATACCAAGCCTCGGTATGAATGGCATATTTTCTATTCTTTCTAATCTTCAAGCGCATTGCATCCATCTTGATCTTGTGATCATCGACGACATCCGCAACATGCAACTCCAATATCATCTTCTCCTCCTCAATTTTTTTTATTTTTTCCTTCAAGGAATTGTTTTCTTCTTCAACTAAATTTAACCTCTCGACAATAGGGTCGGTTGGAATTTCCGGTTCACATACATCCTAGATAAATAAAATCTATGTCACGTTGGTCCGCATAATTTTCATAAAAATAAATGAACCAATAGTTATAAAGATTAATATATATACCACATCCGAATCATAGACAGGACGAGGGCCGACGGGGGCGGATACCAAAACCATCGCACTATATAAGATGCAATAATAAAAGTAAGAAAATTATACAAGTATCTATCTAAACATACAAGTAAGAATATTTTTTCTTTCAGAAAGAAGATAAGAACAAGAGGCTCACCATGGTGGTGTCGGTGATGAGATCGACGCAGGTGATCGACGGCGGTGAAGACGGGGGTGGGGCGTGACGGACCACTAAATCTAGACAAATCTCGAGGAAAATGGAGCTTTGAGGTCGAGCTTCAAAAGGAGAAAGCTTAACTAGTGTGGCTCGGGCATTTCATCGAACACCTCATGTGCATAGGAGGTGAGCTAGAGCACCACAAACCCCTCCCCTCGCCGGCCAGAGAAAAACAAAGCATTGGAGTGCTCTTCTCGCGGGCGAGGGTATATATATGCACATCATTGCTCCCGGTTGGTGGCCTGTGAAGGAAATATGCCCTAGAGGCAATAATAAAGTTATTATTTATTTCCTTATATCATGATAAATGTTTATTATTCATGCTAGAATTGTATTAACCGGAAACATAATACATGTGTGAATACATAGACCAACAGAGTGTCACTAGTATGCCTCTACTTGACTAGCTCGTTAATCAAAGATGGTTATGTTTCCTAACCATGAACAAAGAGTTGTTATTTGATTAACGAGGTCACATCATTAGTTGAATGATTCTATTGACATGACCCATTCCATTAGCTTAGCACCCGATCGTTTAGTATGTTGCTATTGCTTTCTTCATGACTTATACATGTTCCTATAACTATGAGATTATGCAATTCCCGTTTACCGGAGGAACACTTTGGTAGATGTTGGGTTGGCGTATTTCGAGATTAGGGTTTGTCACTCCGATTGTCGGAGAGGTATCTCTGGGCCCTCTCGGTAATATACATCACATAAGCCTTGCAAGCATAATAACTAAGATGTTAGTTATGAGATGATGTATTACGGAACGAGTAAAGAGACTTGCCAGTAACGAGATTGAACTAGGTATTGGATACCGACGATCGAATCTCGAGCAAGTAACATACCGATGACAAAGGGAACAACGTATGTTGTTATGCGGTCTGACCGATAAAGATCTTCGTAGAATATGTAGGAGCCAATATGGGCATCCAGGTCCCGCTATTGGTTATTGACCGGAGACATGTCTCGGTCATGTCTACATTGTTCTCGAACAGTAGGGTCCGCACGCTTAACGTTACGATGACAGTTATTATGAGTTTATGCATTTTGATGTACCGAAGGTTGTTCGGAGTCCCGGATGAGATCACGGACATGACGAGGAGTCTCGAAATGGTCGAGACGTAAAGATTGATATATTGGAAGCCTATGTTTGGACATAGGAAGTGTTCCGGGTGAAATCGGGATTTTACCGGAATACCGGGAGGGTTACCGGAACCCCCCGGGAGACTAATGGGCCTATTGGGACTTAGTGGAAAAGAGAAAAGGGGCAGCCCACAGGTGGCCGCGCCCCCCCCCCCCTTCCCCAAGTCCTAGTAGGACTAGGAGAAGGGGCCGGCCCCCCTCTCTCTCCTTTCCCCC
>NC_057809.1:27264858-27387441 GCF_018294505.1 Triticum aestivum
CCCCTTGAGAGTCCTAGTTGGAATAGGATTGGAGGGGGGAGTCCTACTCTCGGTAGGAGTAGGACTCCCCCTGCGCCTCTCTCTCTCTGGCCGGCCAGCCCCCCTCCCTCCAACCTTTATATACGGGGGCAGGGGACACCCCAAGACACACAAGTTGATCCTTGAGATCATTCCTTAGCCGTGTGCGGTGCCCCCTGCCACCAAATTCCACCTCGATCATACCGTTACAGTGCTTAGGCGAAGCCCTGCGTCGGTAGTACATCAAGATTGTCACCACGCCGTCGTGCTGACGGAACTCTTCCTCGACGCTTTGCTGGATCGGAGCCCGAGGATCGTCATCGAGCTGAACGTGTGCTAAGAACTCGGAGGTGCCGGAGTAACGGTGCTTGGATCGGTCGGATCGGGAAGAAGACGTACGACTACTTCCTCTACGTTGTGTGATCGCTTCCGCAGTCGGTCTGCGTTGGTACGTAGACAACACTCTCCCCTCTCGTTGCTGTGCATCACCATGATCTTGCGTGTGCGTAGGAAAATTTTCGAAATTACTGCATTCCCCAACAGCCTGAACCGGGACCAAAGGCTCCCCTTTGGTCCCGGTTCAGGCCACCAACCGGAACCAATGGTGGTGGGCCAGGAGCCAGGCCCATTGGTCCCGGTTCGTCCCACCAACCGGGACCAAAAGGTCCAGATGAATCGGGACCAATGGCCCACGTGGCCTGGCTGGCCCCCTGGGCTCACGAACCGGATCCAATGCCCCCATTGGTCCCGGTTCTGGACTAAACCGGGACTAATGGGCTGACCCGGCCTGAACCATTGCCCCCTTTTCTACTAGTGCTCACGTCTCTGGTCACCACAAATTTGACCAGCACCGTAGCTTGCTCCGTCGCCATGACCTCGCTCATCGGCATATCGATGGGGATTATGCTCTCGCCCACCTCCTCAATCAACGGGAATCTGGTGGGGTAGGAGCACGCAGCAAAATCCAAGTTAAAATGGAACCATAGGCAGGCATAGACGAATCTAGCTGAAAATCAGGTACCAATGGTGCGTTACCTTCGGATGGATTGCAATGGAACCCCATCGCCGATGTTGTTGCCTTCTTCTCCCCAACCGGCCACCGTCCTTATCAAACTGCCCCGTCGGGACGGAAAGTCCAGATCCTGTTCCGCGATCCTCTTTCAACGAAACGGACTTGGACCACGGATCAGGAACAGTACGCGGACGGCCATAACGATTCTCACCATGTCCGTCGGCCGTTTTCCTAGCCCACATGCCCATACGTACGCCACATATTTACCTCTTTACTGGTAGCCCGTATTGCGCCAGAATTCTTTATGGCACATATCCAAACACGCCCAACAGCGGCCCAGATAAAGAGAGCATCTGAGCTCCCTTGTTGTACTCCTCCTCCTCACACGTGACAAGCGATATAAGGGAGCGACTAGTTGCTGGGTACCCTTTGCGAGGGATACCTAGCAGATAGTACGGGGAGCCCCCAGCGGGACACATGGTGCGAACCAGCGCCACCACGTGTTGCGTACTAGTGCATCCCACGGGAACCCAATTTTATTCTATTTTTAGACGTGTTTTTTGCATTTTTATTTTTGGTTTTTAGATTTTTCTTTTTTCTATTTTTAAAATTAATATCATTTTTCTTGCATGAAGCACACCATATGAAAAAAAGCATAATTATGCTTTTCGGGAAGTGAAAATCACATTTTGTTTCGGCATGAAGCGCATTTATGTTTTCCATAGTTGTGCTTATTGAAACGTAAAAAGCATAGATGTGCTTTCGCAAGGAGCACAATTACACTTCACGTGAAGCACAATTGTGCTTCTTGAAAGTGAAAAGCACACATGTGCTTCTAAAAGTGAAAAAAAAAACACAGACATGCTTTCAAAAAGTGAAAAAGCACATGCGTGTTTTCAAAAAAGTGAAAAGCACATATATGTCTCGGTTTTGTTTTTCTGTTTCAGTTTTTTCTTTTTTTTTGCTTTTTTTCTTTAGTTCTTGTTTTTTTTGAAAAAAAAGTCATTCAAACCAATTGACGTGGGATCTTGTTTGAAAGATCTCAACGCAAGAAATACAATGGTAAAAATGACACATGATTTGAAAGCATGGTTCAAGAGATAAAATGTTTTGAAAAATGGATGAACATAAAAAGCATAAAACCCTATGTTGCGACAACACATGAGCAGTGTGGCAATTGTCACCACTTTGAAAAGGTGAAAGTCCTTTACGAAGGTTACCCGTTAGCTAGTGATTTCAACGGTATACAAGTTCTCCAAGCCTGGGTCATGAATTCTTTCTTAATGTTTTACATGGCCCGTGGTACACCAGCCTAACAGAGCCTGTCCCAATCATGGTTGACACATCTCCTACACTCATGCATGGCTACACTGGCTGTCTAGCACGCCCAGACGCCCATGTCGCCTCTTTGTGACCTAGTTTTTGACTTGTTTTGCTGTGGCGTTTATTTGCACTGCTCGCCAACTTTGACAACCAGTGTATGTGATATGCTGTTTCGTTCCCTATATTTGCACTGGTGGCGAACTTTGATGCCTAGTGGATGTAATATGTGTAATAGCCATGATAGCCTAGCATAAGTTGTTTGCTTATTTATTTCCCTGTTATCTTGTTTATTTGTTTGCTTGTAGTCAATGCAGTTCTTTTTTCGCGGTTTGCTAGTGGCCACAATAACCTATTTTTTAACTAGGCCACAATAACCATGGGCTACATATTTACTGTAGTGACCATGGGCCTTCTACGGGACGTATGATCGATTGGCCAAACACGGGCCAATAACGGACCGCATTATGGGTCGTAAATGGGCTAGAGTTGGAATCGTCCGTTCATGGACCGACCATAGCGGGCCGTCGTTAATCGACCGTATTTGATGACGCTATGAAAACGGCCCAGTGGATTAACGGGCCACAAACGGGCCGACTGTAACCACAGGCTGAATTTGACCCACAAGCAGAAAAGGCTAGTAACGGGCCATAAGTAACCGAATGCTGGAAAAGAGCCCAAGAATAAATGGGCCCTGAGAAGGCCGAAAGATAACACGGGCTGGAAACGGCCCAATAAAATAACGGGTCATTAATGGGTATAAAGCGATACACTATTCATTACGGGCCAGTTTCACCATGGGTCGTTAATGGGCCAAGAGTTACAAAGGGCCTCATATGGGCCGGAAGACGTCATGGGCCATACATGGGCCAGAAGTTACAACGGGCTGGAATCATATTGGACGGCCCAGATGACGCTACTGGGCCTAATTCGGATAGGCCGTAACGGGCCGTGAGTTAGCGGGTTTTGAATGGGCTATATGCGAGCCGACCCGCTACCTTTTGACCAAGTCAAACGTGTCGACCTTTTCACAGGAATGGGCCTCTGTTGGCCTGTGCCACGTGTCGACATATCATAAGCACCTTCGGTCCAATGAGTGGATAACATCTGTCCCAACTGTGAGCCGACACGTGGTTCCTTTGGCCATTGAGAATTTTACTTGTGGAAAATCTGGTGGATATCATGTGTCGATTACCCTTGACGAAAGCAATTCTATGATGCGCGATTTATCATCATGGAAGTGGACACTTCCATGATGATAATTTTGGTAATGTCATGAAACACTTCTACGATAGCACAGGTATGACTATCTTGACTCTATCATAAAATCGTCATGGATGTACATGTATGACAGAAAACGTGACCTACTGTGACAAACACGTATCATCACGGAAGTGTATTTTTTTGTAGTGGGGGATACAGTCATTAGGGCATGCATGTATCTTCTGCACATCCAATCCTAGAGGGCATAGAAACTTCTTTGCTTCGTACGTATAGTCGGGCAATTCGTTATCCTTTGGAAGCTTCTTCTTCATTATTTTCAGTAGCTTCCCAAATTCGTTGTCAGATACATCATTATCTGCCTTCCACTGCAGCAATTCCAGTGTGGTACCAAGATTTGTGTTGTCATCTTTGCAATTTGAGTACAACCCTTTTTTGTGATCCTCTAACATGCGATCGAACTTCAACTTCTCCCTTTCACCTTGTCATTGTCTCTTTGCATCAACAATGACCCGGTGAAGATCGTCATCCGACACATCATCTTGTTCCACTTGATCTTCAGCTTCCCTCGTTGCAGTATCACCGCATTCAGGGGATAGTTGTCATCATCCTCTTCTTCTTCGTTGTCTTTCATAATAACCCCTCTTTCTCCATGCTTGGTCCAAACATTATAGTGTGGCATGAAACCGTACTCAAGCAGGTGGATGTGAAGCGTTTTCAAGTTAGAGTAATCCTTCGTATTCTCACAGACAGGCATGGACAAGACATAAAACCATTCTGCTTGTTTGCCTCAGCCACTTTAAGAAATTTATGCAGGCCCTCAATGTACTCGGAGGTGCATCGGTCACTGTACATCCATTGCCGGTTCATCTGCGTGCATTATATAATTAAGTGTATCAAAAACCATTACAAAACATCATAAATAGAGAAGTGACCAAATTAATACAAGTTCATCATCACATTAAAACCAAAATACAGTAGTGATCAAATGTTATTACTGAAAAAAGAAACACATAAAGTTCATACATAGTTCTCATAGAACAACATATAGCTCTCTAGAGCATCTAATTAAAACATACATTGAAACTATGAAAACATTTAAATGTAACAATAAATGCGATCATAATCACAACTAAGGTAACAATTGATCCAACAGCATAATGATACCAAGCCTCATTATGAATGGCATATTTTCTAATCTTTCTAATCTTCAAGCGCATTGCATATCTTGTGATCATCGACGACATCCGCAACATGCAACTCCAATTCCATCTTCTCCTCCTCAATTTTTTTTCATTTTTTTCTTCAAGTAATTGTTTTCTTTTTCAACTAAATTTAACCTCTCGACAAGAGGGTCGGTTGGAATTTCCGGTTCACATACCTCCTAGATAAAAACATCTATGTCACGTTGGTCGGCATAATTGTCATAAACACTAGATGAAACAAATCATAATAAAAAATAATATACCACATCCGAATCATAGACAAGACGAGGGCTGACGGGGGCGGATACCAAAACCATGGCACTATATAATAACAAACAATAATAAAAGTAAGAAAATCATACAAGTATCTATCTAAATCATACAAGTAAGAATTTTTTTCTTTTAAAAAGAGGATAATAATAAGAGGCTCACCACGGTGGTGCCGGCGACGAGATCGGCATGGGCGATCGACAGCGGTGAGGACGGGGACGGGACGGGACGGACCGCCAAACCCAGACAAATCTTGGGGAAAATGGAGCTTGCGGGTCGAGCTTGGAGAGGAGAAAGTTTAAGTGTGGCTCGGCCATTTCATCGAACACCTCATGTGCATGCATAGAAGGAAGACAGAGCAGCGCATGCACACACCTCCCATACGGCCAAAAAACAGAGGAGTGAGCAGGCAGGGGCGAGGGTATATAGGCATATCTTTAGTCCCGGTTGGTGGCTAGAACCGGGACAGAAGACTAACATTTATTCTCGGTTCCAGCCACCAACCGGGACTAACGGTGCTGCGCTAGGAGCGAGGCCCATTGGTCCCGGTTTGTGTCTGGAACTGGGACCAAAGGGGTCAGACGAACCGGGACAAATGGCCCTCGAGGCTCGGCCGGCGCCCTGGCCTCGCGAACCAGGACTGATCCACTCATTGGTCCCGGTTTGTAGGAGAACCGGGATTAATGCCCTTTTCTAGCCTGGACCAAAGCCCTGTTTTCTACTAGTGTACATATGATAATGCAAAGCCAGCACTGGCAAGATCTTTCAAAAAGAAGTTGTTTTAGATTTGTTTAGATGCGAGTGTAGACAACTAATTTGGGACAGAGGGAATAAATGTCAATGCAATCTCTTTTTCTTGTGGGGGAACTGCTAATGCAATCTTGATAGTGAATCATATGGATGAGTACAAAGTACTGCTAATATGATTTCAATCCCAATGGCTTCCACGCAAAAAATCTATACCTACTATTAAAGGAAATATGTATTCTTGGTTTGGTTTAGTCCTTTTCGTTGATTTCGTTTGGTGTTTTTTAGACAGTGTTGGTTTCGTTTGGTTTGAGCGCACGCTAATGTTTTTCGTACGGTTCGCTCTACACAAGATAAGCCATCTGGGCCAAGTGCTTGTACATTGATGGGCCTTCCATGGGCTTTCACAGAGACCGCGAAAAATAATTGGGTCAAAATAAATCAACATTGTGGGAATTGAACAGAGGACCTACTGTCTGGCTCTTCAATGTAACAATCAATGAGCTATGCATCTTTCATGTTTCCTAAATCCACCTTGCTCTTTTACAATGATTCCCACCAGTAAATATATGAGCGGCCCTAGGAAACAACCAACAGACATGTTTAGGGTGAGCTAATTAATTGAATGAGCTAATAAAGAAATGATTATGGGCTTAAATAGGATGTGACTAATTAAAGAAAGAACTATGGGTAAACCGGTGGAATAATTAAAAGAAAGATTATAGGCTTAATAAATAGAATATTTGGATATATGAGGCTAAATAAAGGAAGGATTTGAAGTAAAAAGGTAGGATAATTAAAGGAAGGATCCGTAGGCTTCAACGTGGTGGGGCTACTAAATTAGAAAATGAAGGATTTGATTTCAGACTAAAACGGGTGAGGACTTCATGGTAATTAATTGAAGGATTATACTTAAATGGAATTAATGGCAGATTATGCCTGAAAAAGAAAATATGAACGCGGCTAAATTGCATCATGTTTTTTATGTTCATCTTGTAGAAGGATGTTGCGTTGCAACATGTTCTTCGTAGCGAATCCGATGCTATGCGACATTATGCTTGCACAAAACATCAAATTTTCCCGTTGCAACGCACGGACATATGTATATCCTAATGGTTGTCATGTGAATGCAGAAACCATATAAAAGGATGTCTTCCTCTAATTAGACACGACACGAGGTAGTGGGACCTGCATAAACAAAAAGAGAAAGTTTGAGACAGTCGCAGGCGACGTAGCCAAATCAAACCTTTTGTTAGCGAACATTTCCGTTCACTATGGTACCACCCCCGGCATAATGAGCCACGGGGATTAGTTTACGAAGTTTACCGACTTAATTAATCATAGGCTAATAGGATTGGAGAGACTGGGGAGGTTGGGCCCCACCCCCGGCTGAAATTCAGGGGGTGGGCATCATTTTTGTTGTACGGATGCAAATCCTGATTTCTATGGATTCAGATTCGTAACATAATGATTTGGAAGCAAAATATATATCTGTGGAAGCAGGGCGTCCTTTCTGTTGTACGAATGCAAATCCTGATTTCCATGCATTCAGATTCCATATTCTTTCTATGGAAGCAAATGCTCATTTCTTTGGATGCAAACTCATATTTATTCGGATGCATATACCAATTTATTTGGAAGACAAGTTCAATTTAAATATTTTTCGTAAAGAGTCCATAACAATTGTAAAAAAATGTTTGACCGAAGGATGAAATTGTAATGTTGGAAGACAGGCATCTCCATTGTGCTTGGACGATGCAAAATAAAGTGTCATGTTGGATACAAATCTCACCAAATTGAAAAAAAAAAACAGTTGATGTGGAGCAAATTTGCTAGCCGGTAGAAGCAAAATGAATTGATACACTTTCACTCTTAACAGAACAAGGTCATTTCCCTTACTTGCCCTTCCTATCTCTAGCTCACGGCCTCTATGAGCCGCACGGTCAGACTCAGTATTGTGAGCGTGATAAACAAAACCGGGGCGCCAAGCTGTTGCTGCTGCCAGTAACAATACCCTGAGAAAGAAAACACAACACCACATCTTGCGACTGAATATTTCAACACTGGCCCAAACAAAAATAAACTGTCAACTAATCCCTACAAAGAAAACACTACAAAAACTAGACATTGAAAAGGTCTGATGCTTCAGGAAAAAAAAATGGTCCTATAATAAGTTTACATTCTGTTACATTGGGCCACAGCCTAAATGGCTCTGAACAGGGGAGCAGTTAGCTAAAATTAAATGGAAACCGCATTGCACGACTGTGATAATGCCCGCCGTAATGCTTTAGCCTGGCATTGGCTGCAAGGCTCCATAACAGTTAACTTAACTGTAGATGGAACTTTATTCTCAATGTATGTTCTGATAGCCGAGAGTGCCCTGGGGGTTTCCATGAGAATACCAACCCCCATGGGCATACACCAATCGTACTTGCCGTCATCATAACACCTATGCCCATAAATGGTGTCCAATGTAAGACACTCAAGTGACACCGCGTTCTTGAGAATATAACATGTCAGTTCAATCAAGCACTTCGCAGAGCTGAAACCACTGATCTTCACGCTCTTGAGGCAGCTATGGCGGTGTTCAGGCATGTGCCTCAGTTGAGAATCAGCAAAAATTGACTTGTGCAACATACGCAACTGAGTCACCTGACAATAGATAGAAAGGATAATAATGATTTGAGTTAAACGGACCCAGATGCTTTGCAGGATGAAATGAATAAACAGCGCCAGCGCCTTACATCTAATTCCAAAGTCTCCAAGGAAGGAGAAGCATCCAGGAAAGAAACCAGAGAAAAATAGTCATATGGCCGGTACTCGGTTGTTCCTGTTCTCAAATTAATGTTGAGGTGCTTAAGGTAGAGGAATTTGGTAGGCAGCATTGGTGCATCGACCACCTGCAAACAAAAAATGACATGTATCAGATACACTATACCAGGGATGACTAATGTAACCTGCATATTGCAGAGAATATATACCTCCCTCGGTGATTCTATGGCAAGAGTTTCAATATTTGGCAGCATGGGTGGCAGCTTGGCACAGGCATCACGGATAAGGTTGTCTTGTTGCAAGTATAATTCCTTCAATTGCAATGTTTCCACAAGTGAGAAGTCTAAGCTGCTTCCTCTAAGGTAAAGACTAGAGAGATTTGGTGCTTTGCTCTCTATCACTGTCAATCTCCTGCATTCTAAAACACTAAGCACAATGAGGCGCTGCAGGGCACAAGATAACTTCAGACACCTAATCTCAGTGCACCTAGTAAGATCTAATAGCTCCAAAGCAGGAGAGTTGGAAAGAAGGCACTCTAACTCATTCCACGTAATGCTCACATAGCACAGGCACAGCCTTGTCAGGCTTCTCAAGGGGCCAAGTTCAACTGTGGGATGGAGGTCACAAAAACGAAGTGAAAGGTGCCTAAGTGAGTTTCCAACCCTGTCAGATAAAAGAGCGCACGGGAAGTTGTATTTTCTCATTGTTTCAGTTTCAGACAACACGAAGGTGAGTTCTTCAAGCCCAGGCTTAAGAGCAATCTGAAGCCAACGGTCAAAATAACTGAAGTCATCGAGCCCATTCATTTCATTGTACTCAAGCTTGAATGTTTTCAAGCTGCCTTTGTGTTTCCTGAGAATGCAGTCAACCTTGTGGTGGAACTTCTCGCCACTCGCACTCTTCAAGCCAATTGTATACTTATTAAATATGAGATTGGAATGACATCTCCAGGAATGTAAAAAGGCTTGAGATAGGCAAGCAGCACGAGCAGCTTCACGCATTGGCATTAAGGAGTGTATATGAAGCAATATGTCCTGCACACACAAGAATTGGGTAAAAGATCAATATTGGAAGTGCAAGGTCAATGGTACAATTGGAGAAAGAAAAACAGTAAAACCACACGAATAACATTGTACCCAGGTAGCCCTTCACAGGGTGCACTGATTTACATAGGTAGATAGTGCAAAGGAACGCAACTGTGCTAGGTTAAACTCAGCAATGCATAGAGAATTTTTTTTCTAACATTATTACTGGCTTTTTGGAGGTGGAGGACGAGGGGGAGACAGTTGCTAACAGCTCAAACCAATTAACTACTTCATGAAATATACTTCTGCTTGCATCAGTTGCCAGCCAACAATGATGTTTCTGTGCAATTTGGAGTATGTTATTGTGCAATAATATGTTTATAAATGGGTTAAAAACAGTGACGAAACAGAAATGAATATGTAATTTCAGCATAGGGTACAAATAGCATATCAAAACTGAAAAGTTAAACAAATGGAAGTCTATGAAATGACACTGACATTGCATGAAAAACATGAACCTGGGCAACTAAGATGAAGAGATGTTCAAGAAGACCATGAAGATAAAGAAAAAAAAGGCAGAAAATGCAGAGTTCAATTCATAAATAGCTTTAGGTAGCACAAATTGCACAAAAGCTAAAAATCAACCCTACAGGCTACAGCATCTATAGTGCAATTGTGAAAGTTTTGATATTTTTTGTAGATTTGGGTACCACAATAGCAGAATCAAATATTTTGGAAAAGGTTCTGCAGCAGGTGGAAAGATTAATCATTTTTCAAATTTCTGTGATGAATATATCCCAATCAATTATCGCATGAACTTTGTTACAGCGCAACACTAGCTTCATAGTGCTAATCAAAGCTTTCTGTTCACTTTTACAAGACATACTACCAAAGCACCTAAATTGCGCACAAAATTCTGGAAAGCTGTGTTGGGACACGTTACCATGCTTTGCTTTGCAGAGAGACCAGCTACAGCTATAACAAATTGTCGAGTTTCTCATTGGTTGAGTAAAAAAAATCATCTTTTTTGTGTTATACGTAGTAGGATGTGACCAAAAATAACTTCTCTCTGTTACTACATTAATATGTGACCTCTGTTTTCAAATCGTAATATTATGCAGCTAGTCTAGCATAGTCCCGAGAATTAGTCCTTTTAGAGCAGTCCCGGTGACATTATGCTTGAAAAAATGTACCTCTGGGAGCTCTGGGATTGCCATTCTCTTAATTTTGCCAGATTCAGAGTCGTCATCTTGTTGACAGGGCGATCCCTTCCTTTTACCCGTCGTCATTGAGGCCATAAGCCGACCTGAGACAGGGGAAACAAAAGGAGTATGGTCATGGTAGCCAATCTCTTGACATGGATAGAAGAAAGCAGAAAAGGCACCCAATCTCTTGACTGTTTCCCCTAGTTGAAACTCCCCGTTGCTTCCTCGAGCAAAAAAATTACAACTTTCAAAGAGCCCGATTGGAGAACAAAACATGGACCCAGCCAAACGTAACAGAGAGGGGGGCGGGGCCTTACAACGGGCTCGAATTTGATGCCGACGCCGCTGCCGGTCGCGCTGCAGAGACATGAGCCTGTTGAGCGCAAACAGCCCCATGGATGAGGGATCTGGCCGAGAAACCACTTCAGATCTCGACACCTCCTTCAGATCTCAACTTTTCTCCTGCTCTCCTCTCATTATAAATCTTTGTTTTTGGTTCCGCTTCGAACTCAAATTCGAGCCGGCGCCGGAGCGGTCGGGCGGGGTTATCCACTCCACCGAAACAGAGAAGGCAAAGAAAGTTCTTTTCTCTGTATGTCTGTATGTATGTATGTATGTATGTATGTATGTATACTTTCTTTCCCACCTTGTTTGCGATGGCCGGCCCAAGATCTGTTCTTGTTTGATCACTGGGCCTACAGCGAGCGCTCCAGTGGAACGACCCAATAGGAAGCAGTTTTCGGGACGCACAGGCGGATATCCGACTGGGCCGGCCCAACCTAGCGACCAGCAGCGAACGAGTACAGTAGCGTGAGTCTGGGAGACCTCGACGCTCTTTGCGTCAAATTGTTGTCCCGACACACAGGGAGGCAGCCTGACGGGGCCGGCCCATAGAGCTGTACCGCTCCAAGGAAAAGAAAACAAAAAAAAGAGACAGGCGCAATGGAAGGAATAAAACCGGCAACAAACAGCTTGCAAATCCGACAGGGAGACCCAGATTCTCCATATCTGTTTTTGCTGGCAGCGGAGGGCCTTTCGTGCTTTTTAAAAACCCAAGATGAATCATCGAGTCTCAATGGAATCCGAGTTGCTCCGTCGGCGCCACCGGTGAGCCACTTGCTTTTTGTAGATGATAGCCTGCTGTTTGTCAAAGCCAGTTCTTATGGAGCAAACCAGTTGTCTTCCTTGTTGGAAAATTATTGTAATGCCTCTGGACAAAGGATCAATCTATCAAAATCCTCGGTGTTCTTCAGCAAGAGCTGCCCCTCCCTTCTCAAAACCGAGGTAAAGAACGCACTTAATATTACAAACGAGTCACTTTCAGATAGATATCTGGGAATGCCGACAGATGTGGGTAGTTGCAAGAATGGAGCTTTCAAGTTCTTAAAGGATAGAGTCTGGAATAAGGTTAAGGGATGGATGGAAAAACTCTTATCTGCAGGTGGCAAAGAGGTTTTGATAAAATCAGTGGCTCAGGCCGTCCCAGTTTACTCCATGTCGTGTTTTAAACTGCCGCGTGGTCTCTGTGAGCATATTAACTCTCTGATCAGAAAGTTTTGGTGGGGGTGCAAAGAAGGGAAAAGGAAGCCAAATTGGGTCTCATGGAGCACAATGACCAGACCAAAATATTCTGGAGGTCTTGTATTTCGGGATATCGAGCTTTTTAACCTAGCTCTCCTGGCAAGACAAGCATGGAGAATCTTAACGGACCCAGACTCACTTAGCGCACGAGTTCTGAGGGCCAAATACCACCCAGGAGTTGATATCTTGAATGCAGAGATTGGGTCGGCTCCTTCTCAAATTTGGCGGGCTATAATCGAGGGTCACGATGTTCTTAAGCAGGGCATCATAAAACGCATTGGTGATGGACTCACGACACACATATGGGATCAGAACTGGATCCTGAGACCAGCAAATATGCGACCTATTGCTAGTCTGACTGCTAATCCACCTCAATGGGTTAGTGATCTTATCCTGCCTAGCGCAGAATGGGACCAAGCTGCAGTTTCGCAGATCTTCTTGCCCACCGATGCACAAGCAATTATGTCGATACCTTTGTGTACGAGGCATATAAAGGATTTTTGGTCATGGGTACATGAGAAGAACGGCGCATTCACAGTCCGTACGGCTTACCGTATGCTTGTTGAAACAAAGATGGGGAGAGAAGCCTGGCTTGAGGGGAGAGGCCACTCGTCAGATACTGCCAGAGAAACCAAGTCCTGGGAGAGACTGTGGAAAGTGGATGTACCATCAAAAGTTAAAATCTTCCTATGGCGGCTAGCACAACAATCGGTCCCCACAGCTGATATCCTTCACCATCGGAACATGTCAACCACTACGAGATGTGGTTTGTGCGGCTCTGAAGACTCATGGCAACACTCTTTGCTCCATTGCACAGTTGCTCGATGTGTATGGGCGTTGCAAGATCATGACCTGGTTGAAGCTATAAACAACACCCATGAGCCGGATGCAAGACGTTGGCTGTTCTCCCTTTTGGACACACTGTCTTCTGTTGAATTCACCCAAGTAGCGGTTACCATGTGGGCTCTCTGGTATGCTCGTCGGCAGGCACTCCATGAAAACATCTTCCAAAGTCCTCTGAGCATGCATAACTTCATCATGAGATACATCAGAGAGTTGGAGGACTGCAAACCGAAGAAGAGTGCTCCGCATTCAGCTCCCCATGTTGTACAACCAAGGCAGAGGTGGATCTCTCCACCGCCGGGGTTCGCGAAGATAAGAGTTGATGGAGCGGTCTCGAGAGACAACCTGCATGGCTCGTTCAGCGCAATCTGCAGAGACTCCTATGGCCAGTTTTTGGGTGCATCAGCAATCAAAATACAGGGGGTCACGGAGCCCGCAACTCTCGAAGCACTGGCTTGCCGGGAGGCGCTAGCACTAGCTTCAGACTTGGCCCTGTCCGATTTCATTGTGGCTACTGACTGCCAGGGAGTAGCAGACGACATCAAGAATGGTACGGGAGGGACGTATGCTAGCATCGTCAAAGAGATTAGTGAAACATCAAGAGACTTTCATCAATGTACCTTCATCTTCGAAGGTAGATCCACCAATATTGAGGCGCATAGTCTCGCTAAGCACGCTTTCGGTCTGGATCTTGGGCGCCATTTGTGGCTTATAAACCCACCAGACATTCTTTGTATCCCTATGAACTTATTTGAATAATAAAGTGTGTTTAGACTAAAAAAAAAGCTAACTAGCATTGCTGGTCGCATAACAGCGCGCATTTGAAATAACCTAGCACAACCGTCCAACCGAATTTGTCTACTGTACCGAACCGGAATTAGTTACTCTAGTGAACATCATAAAAAAAGTGCACATTTTTTTTTCTGAAAGTGTATATTTTGAAAAACTGCGGCCATTTTTTGAATATCTGGAAAAGAAATCGTAGACAGGAACATTTTTTCGAATATGCGAACAAAAAAACTGAAATAGAAGAAAATGTTTTTGAAAAACGTGAACTATCTTTTGAAGTTGTGAACAAATTACGAAATTCCAAACAAATTTTTAAAATGCGATTTTTTTTGAATTTTTGAACAAATATTAGAAAATAGAACATTTGATGAAAATATGAAACCGCGAACATTTTTCGAATTTGTGAGCAAAAATTTTAAAATGGAACTTCATGAAATATCTAACAAAAAAATTGAAACCACGAACATTTTCTGAAATTCCTGAACACTTTTTCAAACGCAAACATTTTTTAAGTTTCAGACCAAATTTTGCAACCGCGGACATATTTTACAATTCCAGAAGTATTTTTGAAATATGAACATTTTCTAAATTTGTGAAGAAATTTTCAAAAACCAGAACATTTTCTGAAATTCTTGTACATTGCTTGAATTTATCAACATATTTACAAAGTTGAACATATTTTAGAATCTGAAAAAAAATGAATTCTAAAAAAAGACAAATATCAACATGAAAAAGGAAAAAGGAGAAAATAAAAGAAAAATAGAAATGAAACCGAAAAAAAGTTCATGGAAATTGAAACAGAAAAAAAATTCATCAAATTTGAAAGGAGTTCATCGAATTTCAATAAAAATTCATGGAATTTGAAAAAAGTTAAAGATCATCAAGTTTGAAAATACTTCACCGATATTGCAAAAAAGTTCCTTCAATTTGAAAAATGTTAACGAAATTGGAAAAAAAGTTCATAGCATTTGAAAGTTCATCAAATATGAAAATGTTCATCGAGTTGAAAAAAGTTCATGGAATTTTAATAAAACTTCATGGAATTTCAAAAAAGTTCATCAAAATTTGAAAAAAGTTCATCGAGTTTGAAATTAGTTCACCGATTTTGAAAATAAGTTCATTAAATTTGAAAGAAGTTCATCGAAATTGGAAAAAAAAATCATCAACATTTGAAAAAAGTTCGTTGAATTTGAGAAGTAGTTTATTGAATTTGAAAAGTTCCTCAAAAATTGAAAAGAACGTTCATGAATTTTGCAGAAAAAATCATAAAGAAAGTAAGTTTCTCGAATGAGAAAAAGGAAAGAGAAGAGAGAAGAAAAAAGGAAAAAGGAAAAGGAAAAAGAAAAATAGAAAAAAGAAAGGGCATGAGAAGAAAAGAGAGAAGAAGCTTCAATTTAGCACTGAAGGTGATGGCAGCGGGGTGGTTAGCGCATCGAGTATCGACCGGGATATACCCTGGAGAGAATTCCTTATTTGGCCCTTTCTTAAAGTTTGCATCCCTATTTGGCCCTAAAAAGTTTTTCTTCCCTATTTGACCCTAAATGTAGAATTTGTTCCCTATGTGACACTTCTGTCTAGTTTGGCCACAAACAGTGTTAGGTGCAGCATGAAAAGACCATTCTACCCTTGATACCATATACAAGGTTGAAAAAAATGATTTTTCATTTGTTTCACTGAACTGGTTTATTAGAGGCCAAAGAAAGATAATAGAGAGCAGCTTGATGCCTTATCGGTAGAGCTCGCCAGCGGACGAATGTACGTGTTGTGCTGCAAGTTTTGTGCTTGCACGCATGCATGCATGTATTATTTTTTTCTCAAATACGTATGAGTGTGCGTATCTTATATTAAAGAAGGAAAAGGGGAAGAACCCTCCGCGGTTTGGTATGCATGCATGTATATTCACTAGTGTGTTTCCGTGTGTATAGTACGTGTGCTATAGTAACTCAAACTAATTCAAGTTAATTGTGATTAACTCCAACAGGCCGTCGTTGGTGTATATGTATTTGCATTTGCTTATGTCAAGGAGCTAGCTAGCTAGGAGTGTAGCATGCACCACCTCGTGCACTCGCGAGAGGCTGACGGTACGTACGTACGTTAGTACATGCAGCAAGAACGGTACGGTGGTGCTGCTAAAAGTCCCTTATTTATTTATTTATTTTTGCATGAAACTAAAGTCCCTTATGCATGCATGCATACCATGTTCATATCTGCAGTACAAATAGTATTTGTCTGTATGCGAGGCAGTTATGAGCCTGTCATGCTGAAGAAACGAATCATCTTTTTTAGCCATGTATAACATCAGGGGTGGAATAGTCTTTTCATGTTGCACTTAACACCGTTAGTGGTCAAAATATATGGAAGTGTCAAATAGGGAACAAATTTTAAATTGGGTGTCACATAAGGAAGAAAATATATTATGGGTAAAATAGGGAACCAAATCTCTACTCCTAATGTCTCAGCTGGTAGTCTTTGTTCTGGATTAATTTTAGTCCCACCACTTTCGTCTGATTTTTTTTTCAGTCGGTTTTTTCTCCTCCTGATCTCCCGTCCAAAAGAAAAACGCTGCGACGAGTCGCTCCTGTCCCTATCCCGTCGCGTGCGCTAGGGTTCCTCACGTCGCTGTCGCCGCTGCCGCTGCATGGGTGTTCGTCGACTGGCCCTGCCTCCTGCCGCCGCCGCCGCCACCTTCATCCTCTCCCCAACCCCGGCCGTCCTCCACTCCACTCCACTCCTCCGCGGGTGCCACCCAACCACCGTCGCCCTCTCCCCGCACCCGCACCCAAGGACGAGAAAGAGAGAGAGAGAGAGCTCGGCCGGCGGCCAGATCCGGCCCTCGCACTAACCCAACTCTCTCTCTCCGTCGTCGCCATCTGGATCTAGGCCGGCCGATTCCGGGGGCGCACAGACACTCCTCATGTGCTCGCCTCGCGCCACTGCGTCCACCCATCGGGCTGGATTCGCCGCTCCTCGGTGGCAAGGGCTTCGGTCGCCTCCAACTCCGGCAATTCCGGCTTTGGTACGCACTTCGGAGGCTTGCGCCGCTCGGCGCGTCCCCCGCCCGCGTCTTTTCCTCCGGCCACACCTTCAGGATTCGCGCCGCTCCAACTCGAGGGCTTTGTAGGCTTGCTGTTGCTGCCGTCCTCTTCACCGCTGTGCGTGCACATATATGATTTTGACCTTGGTAGCGCTCCAGTCTCTCTTTGATCTTGGCCCTTCTGTTCGTTGATGCCCCGATGCTATTGCAGCTGTCCGTATGCAATGCAATTCATTCACGAACACAAGTGGGATCTCCACTGGTTCTGATTCATGCACCAACTACTATTCTGTGCAATTAGTATTTGCTGGTAGATGTCAATGGACCATCAAAACTTCGGAAAAAATGTTCTTATAAGCTGCTAACTCTTCAATCCTTGCTAGATAGTCTGTCATGCTTTCAATGTTTTATGTGAATAAGCACTATTTTGTAGATTACAGACCCCATGTTTAATAGTCCATTTCATGAATTAGTAATGTTTAAGGTGTCCAGTCTCAATAGTGGTCTATATTTCATAACCACAGGTTTATGCTACTTCTGATGAATTCCTAATAAAATGTTATTTTTCAGGAGTTTGATGTGCTTGGTCAAGTTTAGTGCAGCCCCCCCCCCTATTGATTCCATTTTCTCTGATGCATGGTGGTCGGCCGGTAGTCACCTCCTGAAGGAAATATGCCCTAGAGGCAATAATAAAGTTATTATTTATTTCCTTATATCATGATAAATGTTTATTATTCACGCTAGAATTGTATTCACCGGAAACATGATACATGTGTGAATACATAGACAAACAGAGTGTCACTAGTATGCCTCTACTTGACTAGCTCGTTGATCAAAGATGGTTATGTTTCCTAGCCATAGACATGAGTTGTCATTTGATCAACGAGATCACATCATTAGGAGAATGATGTGATTGACTTGACCCATTCCGTTAGCTTAGCACACGATCGTTTAGTATTTTGCTATTGCTTTCTTCATGACTTATACATGTTCCTATGACTATGAGATTATGCAACTTCCGTTTACCGGAGGAACACTTTGTGTGCTACCAAACGTCACAACGTAACTGGGTGATTATAAAGGTGCTCTACAGGTGTCTCCAAAGGTACTTGTTGGGTTGCGTATTTCGAGATTAGGATTTGTCACTCCGATTGTCGGAGAGGTATCTCTGGGCCCACTCGGTAATGCACATCACTTAAAGCCTTGCAAGCATTGCAACTAATGAGTTAGTTGCGGGATAATGTATTACGGAATGAGTAAAGTGACTTGCCGGTAACGAGATTGAACTAGGTATTGAGATACCGACGATCGAATCTTGGGCAAGTAACATACCGATGACAAAGGAAACAACGCATGTTGTTATGCGGTTTGACCGATAAAGATCTTCGTAGAATATGTGGGAGCCAATATGAGCATCCAGGTTCCACTACTGGTTATTGACCGGAGACGTGTCTCGGTCCTGTCTACATAGTTCTAGAACTCATAGGGTCCGCACGCTTAAAGTTTCGATGATAGTTATATTATGAGTTTATATGTTTTGATGTACCGAAGGTAGTTCGAAGTCCCGAATGTGATCACGGACATGACGAGGAGTCTCGAAATGGTCGAGACATGAAGATTGATATATTGGACGACTATATTCGGACACCGGAATGGTTCCGGGGGTTATCGGATATATACCGTATTACCGGGAGGTTACCGGAACATTCCGAGGGTTTAATGGGCCTACACGGGCCTTAGTGGAGAAGAGGAGAGGCGGCTAGGGCAGGCCGCGCGCCCCCTCCCCCTCTAGTCCGAATTGGACAAGGAGGGGGTGGCGCCCCCCCTTCCTTCCTCTCTCTCTCTCCTCTTTCCCCCTTCTCCTAATCCAACAAGGAAGGGAGGAAGTCCTAGGAATCCTCCTGGCGCGCCCCTCTCCTGGCCGGCCGCCTCTCCCCCCTTGCTCCTTTATATACGGGGGCAGGGGGCACCCCAAAGACACAACAATTGATCATTGATCTTTTAGCCGTGTGCGGTGCCCCCTTCCACCATAGTCCACCTCGATAATATCGTAGCGGTGCTTAGGCGAAGCCCTGCGTTGGTAGAACATCATCATCGTCACCACGCCATCGTGCTGACGAAACTCTCCCTCAACACTCGGCTGGATCGGAGTTCGAGGGACATCATCGGGCTGAACGTGTGCTGAACTCGGAGGTGCCGTGCATTCCGTATTTGATCGGTCGGATCGTGAAGACGTACGACTACATCAACCGCGTTGTGCTAGCGCTTCCGCTTTCGGTCTACGAGGGTATGTGGACACACTCTCCCCTCTCATTGTTGTGCATCACCATGATCTTGCGTGTGCGTAGGAATTTTTTTGAAATTACTACGTTCCTCAACAGTGGCATCCGAGCCAGGTTTTATGCGTAGATGTCATATGCACGAGTAGAACACAAGTGAGTTGTGGGTGATATAAGTCATACTGCTTACCAGCATGCCATACTTTGGTTCGATGGTATTGTTGGATGAAGCGGCCCGGACCGACATTATGAGTACGCTTACGCGAGACTGGTTTTACCGCCGTGCTATGCACACAGGTGACTAGCGGGTGTCAGTTTCTCCAACTTTAGTTGAACCGAGTGTGGCTACACCCGGTCCTTGCGAAGGTTAAAACAACACCAACTTGACAAACTATGTTATGGTTCTGATGCGTAGGAAAGAACGGTTCTTGCTCAGCCCGTAGCAGCCACGTAAAATTTGCAACAACAAAGTAGAGGACGTCTAACTTGTTTTTGCAGGGCATGTTGTGATGTGATATGGTCAAAGCATGATGCTAAATTTTATTGTATGAGATGATCATGTTTTGTAACTGAGTTATCGGCAACTGGCAGGAGCCATATGGTTGTCGCTTTATTGTATGCAATGCAATCGCCCTGTAATGCTTTACTTTATCACTAAGCGGTAGAGATAGTCATAGAAGCATAAGATTGGCGAGACGACAATGATGCTACGATGGAGATCAAGGTGTCGCGCCGGTGACGATGGTGATCATGATGGTGCTTCGGAGATGGAGATCACAAGCACAAGAAGATGATGGCCATATCATATCACTTATATTGATTGCATGTGATGTTTATCTTTTATGCATCTTATCTTGCTTTGATTGACGGTAGCATTATAAGATGATATCTCACTAAATTATCAAGGTATAAGTGTTCTCCCTGAGTATGCACCGTTGCGAAAGTTCTTCGTGCTGAGACACCACGTGATGATCGGGTGTGATAGGCTCTACGTTCAAATACAATGGGTGCAAAACAGTTGCACACACAGAATACTTAGGTTAAACTTGACGAGCCTAGCATATAACAGATATGGCCTCGGAACACGGAGACCGAAAGGTCGAGCGTGAATCATATAGTAGATATGATCAACATAGTGATGTTCACCATTGAAACTAATCCATCTCACGTGATGATCGGACATGGTTTAGTTGATTTCGATCACATGATCACTTAGAGGATTAGAGGGATGTCTATCTAAGTGGGAGTTCTTGAGTAATATGATTAACTGAACTTAAATTTACCATGAACATAGTACCTGATAGTATTTTGCTTGTCTATGTTGATTGTAGATAGATGGCCCGTACTGTTGTTCCGTTGAATTTTAATGCGTTCCTTGAGAAAGCAAAGTTGAAAGATGATGGTAGCAATTACACAGACTGGGTCCGTAACTTGAGGATTATCCTCATTGCTGCACAGAAGAATTACGTCCTGGAAGCACCGCTAGGTGCCAGACCTGCTGCAGGAGCAACACCAGATGTTATGAACGTCTGGCAGAGCAAAGCTGATGACTACTCGATAGTTCAGTGTGCCATGCTTTACGGCTTAGAACTGGGACTTCAATGACGTTTTGAACGTCATGGAGCATATGAGATGTTCCAAGAGTTGAAGTTAATATTTCAAGCAAATGCCCGGATTGAGAGATATGAAGTCTCCAATAAGTTCTACAGCTATAAGATGGAGGAGAATAGTTCTGTCAGTGAGCATATACTCAAAATGTCTGGGTATAACAATCACTTGATTGAACTGGGAGTTAATCTTCCGGATGATAGCGTCATTGATAGAATTCTTCAATCACTGCCACCAAGCTACAAGAGCTTCGTGATGAACTATAACATGCAAGGGATGGATAAGACAATTCCCGAGCTCTTCGCAATGCTAAAGGCTGCGGAGGTAGAAATCAAGAAGGAGCATCAAGTGTTGATGGTCAACAAGACCACTAGTTTCAAGAAAAAGGGCAAAGGGAAGAAGAAGGGGAACTTCAAGAAGAACAGCAAACAAGTTGCTGCTCAGGAGAAGAAACCCAAGTCTGGACCTAAGCCTGAGACTGAGTGCTTCTACTGCAAACAGACTGGCCAGTGGAAGCGGAACTGCTCCAAGTATTTGGCGGATAAGAAGGATGGCAAGGTGAACAAAGGTATAATATACATGTTATTGATGTGTACCTTACTAATGCTCGCAGTAGTACCTGGGTATTTGATACTGGTTCTGTTGCTAATATTTGCAACTCGAAATAGGGACTACAGATTAAGCGAAGATTGGCTAAGGACGAGGTGACGATGCGCGTGGGAAATGGTTCCAAAGTCGATGTGATCGCGGTCGGCACGCTACCTCTACATCTACCTTCGGGATTAGTTTTAGACCTGAATAATTATTATTTGGTGCCAGCGTTGAGCATGAACATTATATCTGGATCTTGTTTGATGCGAGACGGTTATTCATTTAAATCAGAGAATAATGGTTGTTCTATTTATATGAGTAATATCTTTTATGGTCATGCACCCTTGAAGAGTGGTCTATTTTTGTTGAATCTCGATAGTAGTGATACACATATTCATAATATTGAAGCCAAAAGATGTAGATTTGATAATGATAGTGCAACTTATTTGTGGCACTACCGTTTAGGTCATATCGGTGTAAAGCGCATGAAGAAACTCCATACTGATGGACTTTTGGAACCACTTGATTATGAATCACTTGGTACTTGCGAACCGTGCCTCATGGGCAAGATGACTAAAACGCCGTTCTCCGGAACTATAGAGCGAGCAACAGATTTGTTGGAAATTATACATACAGATGTATGTGGTTCGATGAATATTGAGGCTCGCGGCGGGTATTGTTATTTTCTCACCTTCACAGATGATTTAAGCAGATATGGGTATATCTACTTAATGAAACATAAGTCTGAAACATTTGAAAAGTTCAAAGAATTTTAGAGTGAAGTTGAAAATCATCGTAACAAGAAAATAAAGTTTCTACGATCTGATCGTGGAGGAGAATATTTGAGTTACGAGTTTGGTCTTCATTTGAAACAATGCGGAATAGTTTCGCAACTCACGCCACCCGGAACACCACAACGTAATGGTGTGTCCGAACATCGTAATCGTACTTTACTAGATATGGTGTGATCTATGATGTCTCTTACTGATTTACCGCTATCATTTTGGGGTTATGCTTTATAGACGGCTGCATTCACGTTAAATAGGGCACCATCGAAATCCGTTGAGACGACGCCTTATGAACTGTGGTTTGGCAAGAAACCAAAGTTGTCGTTTCTTAAAGTTTGGGGCTGCGATGCTTATGTGAAAAAACTTCAACCTGATAAGCTCGAACCCAAATCGGAAAAATGTGTCTTCATAGGATACCCAAAAGAGACTATTGGATACACCTTCTATCACAGATCTGAAGGCAAGACTTTTGTTGCTAAATTTGGAATCTTTCTAGAGAAGGAGTTTCTCTCGAAAGAAGTGAGTGGGAGGAAAGTAGAACTTGATGAGGTAATTGTACCTGCTCCCTTATTGGAAAGTAGTTCATCACAGAAATGGTTCCTGTGACACCTACACCAATTAGTGAGGAAGTTAATGATGATGATCATGAAACTTCAGATCAAGTTGTTACTGAACCTCGTAGGTCAACCAGAGTAAGATCCGCACCAGAGTGGTATGGTAATCCTGTTCTGGAGGTTATGTTACTAGACCATGACGAACCTACGAACTATGAAGACGCGATGGTGAGCCCAGTTTCCGCAAAATGGCTTGAGGCCATGAAATCTGAGATGGGATCCATGTATGAGAACAAAGTGTGGACTTTGGTTGACTTGCCCGATGATCGGCAAGCCATTGAGAATAAATGGATCTTCAAGAAGAAGACTGACGCTGACGGTAATGTTACTGTCTATAAAGCTCGACTTGTTGCGAAAGGTTTTCGACAAGTTCAAGGGATTGGCTACGATGAGACTTTCTCACCCGTAGCGATGCTAAAGTCTGTCCGAATCATGTTAGCAATTGCCGCATTTTATGATTATGAAATTTGGCAAATGTATGTCAAAACTGCATTCCTGAATGGATTTCTGGAAGAATAATTGTATATGATGCAACTGGAAGGTCTTGTCGATCCAAAAGGAGCTAACAAAGTGTGCAAGCTCCAGCGATTCATTTATGGGCTGGTGCAAGCCTCTCAGAGTTGGAATAAACGCTTTGATAGTGTGATCAAAGCATTTGGTTTGATACAGACTTTTGGAGAAGCATGTATTTACAAGAAAGTGAGTGGGAGCTCCATAGCATTTCTAATATTATATGTGGATGACATATTGTTGATTGGAAATGATATAGAATTTCTGGATAGCATAAAGGGATACTTGAATAAAAGTTTTTCTATGAAAGACCTCGGTGAAGCTGCTTACATATTGGGCATCAAGATTGTCGGTGTCAAAACCGGCGGATCTCGGGTAGGGGGTCCCGAACTGTGCGTCAAGGCCGGATGGTAACAGGAGACAAGGGACACGATGTTTTTACCCAGGTTCGGGCCCTCTCGATGGAGGTAATACGCTACTCCTGCTTGATTAATATTGACGATATGGGTAGTACAAGAGTAGATCTACCGCGAGATCAAGGAGGCTAAACCCTGGAAGCTAGCCTATGGTATGATTGTTGTGTATGGAGTTGATTGTCCTACGGACTACAACCCTCCGGTTTATATAGACACCGGATAGGGTTAGGGTTACACAGAGTCGGTTACGATGGTAGGAGATCTTGAATATCTGCACCGCCAAGCTTGCCTTCCACGCCAAGGAAAGTCCCATCCGGACACGGGACGAAGTCTTCAATCTTGTATCTTCATAGTCCAGGAGTCCGGCGAAGGTATAGTCCGGCTACCCGAACACCCCCTAATCCAGGACTCCCTTAGTAGCCCCTGAACCAGGCTTCAATGACGACGAGTTCGGCGCGCAGATTGTCTTCGGCATTGCAAGGCGGGTTCCTCCTCCAAGTCCTTCATAGAAGATTGCAAACACCAAGAGTAGTGTTCGGCTCTGCAAAATAAGTTTCCACATATTGCCATAGAGAGAATAATAATAACACAAATCTAATCTGCTGACGTATTCCGTAGCATGACATCACACTACGGCCAAGCCTTTATTCGAATCGTTTTCACTTCTCCACATCAGCGTGTTTTGCGAGGTGGTTTCCTTGGTACGTCCTGTCAAAGCAGAGATCGTGTGCCCCTTTTACGGGATTCTCATCAATACGGACGTGGGTAACCCAACCGCGCCATTTACCACGACGCTTGGGAGGCAAGCGAGTTTTATTAGGCAGGTGGGGACGCATAACCGCATCCGCCCATATAAGGGGATAAGGATCCACCTTTTTACCTACGCCTTCTTCCTCCTTTGCCAATCCATCTCTTGCACACTCAAGCTCCAGTGCCCAAGCCCGCTCTTCCCACCTCAACCTTCTCCAGCGATGTCCGGAGCGGGAGGCAAGTGGATGGTCTCCTCCGTTACGGAGGTCCAAGTGAAAAAGCTAAGGAAGGCCGGATACCTGTCCAAGGACATCCCGCACCGGCTTCCCAAGAAGGGGCAACTTCTCCCCACCCCAAGGCCCCATGAGAGGGTAGTGTTCCTACCCCACTTCCTCCACGGACTGGGTTTTCCACTCCACCCATTCGTCCGGGGACTCATGTTCTACTACGGCCTGGATTTCCATGATCTGGCCCCGAGCTTCATGTTGGAAATATGCCCTAGAGGCAATAATAGAAGCATTATTATTATATTTCCTTGTTCATGATAATTGTCTTTATTCATGCTATAATTGTGTTATCCGGAAATCGTAATACATGTGTGAATAAAAGACACCAACAGGTCCCTAGTAAGCCTCTAGTTGACTAGCTCGTTAATCAACCGATAATCATGGTTTCCTGGCTATGGACATAGGATGTCATTGATAACGAGATCACATCATTAGGAGAATGATGTGATGGACAAGACCCAATCCTAAACATAGCATAAAGATCGTGTAGTTTGTTTGCTAGAGTTTTGCAATGTCAAGTATCTTTTCCTTAGACCATGAGATCGTGTAACTCCCGGATACCGTAGGAGTGCTTTGGGTGTACCAAACGTCACAACGTAACTGGGTGACTATAAAGGTATACTACGGGTATCTCCGAAAGTGTCTGTTGGGTTGACAGGGATCAAGACTGGGATTTGTCACTCCGTATGACGGAGAGGTATCACTGGGCCCACTCGGTAATGCATCATCATAATGAGCTCAAAGTGACCAAGTGTCTGGTCACGGGATCATGCATTACGGTACGAGTAAAGTGACTTGCCGGTAACGAGATTGATCGAGGTATTGGGATACCGACGATCGAATCTCGGGCAAGTAATATATCGATTGACAAAGGGAATTGCATACGGGGTTGATTGAATCCTCGACATCGTGGTTCATCCGATGAGATCATCGTGGAGCATGTGGGAGCCAACATGGGTATCCAGATCCCGCTGTTGGTTATTGACCGAAGAGTCGTCTCGGTCATGTCTACATGTCTCCCGAACCCGTAGGGTCTACACACTTAAGGTTCGGTGACGCTAGGGTTGTGAAGATATGTATATGCAGTAACCCGAATGTTGTTCGGAGTCCCGGATGAGATCCCGGACGTCACGACGAGTTCCGGAATGGTCCAGAGGTAAAGAATTATATATAGGAAGTGCTGTTTCGGCCATCGGGACAAGTTTCGGGGTTACCAGTATTGTACCGGGACCACCGGAAGGGTCCCGGGGGTCCACCGGGTGGGGCCACCTATCCCGGAGGACCCCATGGGCTTATGTGGGAAGGGACCCAGCCCATAGTGGGCTGGGGCGCCACCCCCTAAGGGCCCATGAGCCTAGGGTTTAGGGGAAACCCTAAAGGGGGGCGCCCCCTTGCTTGGGGGGCAAGCCCCCCACCCCTTGGCCGCCGCCCCCCTAGGAGATCCATCTCCTATGGCCGGCGCCCCCCCCCCCTTGGCACCCCTATATATAGTGGGGGAGAGGAGGGACTTGAGGCCATGGCTTTTGGTGCATCCTTCTCTCCCTGTTACGTCTCTCTCTCATAGTATAGGCGAAGCCCTGCTACTGTGACGCCCTGCATCCACCACCACGCCGTCGTGCTGCTGGATCATCATCAACCTCTCCTTCCCCCTTGCTGGATCAAGAAGGAGGAGACGTCTCCCGTCCCGTACGTGTGTTGAACGCGGAGGTGCCGTCCATTCGGCACTTGGTCATCGGTGATTTGGATCACGTCGTGTTCGACTACATCATCCCCGTTCTTTGAACGCTTCCGCACGCGATATACAAAGGTATGTAGATGCATCTGATGACTCGTTGCTAGATGAACTCCTAGATGGATCTTGGTGAAACGAGTAGGAAATTTTTGTTTTCTGCAACGTTCCCCAACAGTGGCATCATGAGCTAGGTCTATGCGTAGTTCTTCTTGCGCGAGTAGAACACAATTTGTTGTGGGCGTGGATTTGTCAACTTTCTTGCCGCTACTAGTCTTTTCTTGCTTCAACGGTATTGTGGGATGAAGCGGCCCGGACCAACCTTACACGTACGCTTACGTGAGACCGGTTCCACCGACTAACATGCACTAGTTGCATAAGGTGGCTGGCGGGTGTCTGTCTCTCCTACTTTAGTTGAAGCGGATTCGATGAACAGGGTCCTTATGAAGGGTAAATAGAAGTTGACAAATCACATTGTGGCTTTCACGTAGGTAAGAAAACGTTCTTGCTAGAACCCTAATTCAGCCACGTAAAACTTGCAACAACAATTAGAGGACGTCTAACTTGTTTTTGCAGCAAGTGGTTTGTGATATGATATGGCCAAAGTTGTGATGAATGATGAATGATCTATATGTGATGTATGAGATGTTCATGCTATTGTAATAGGAATCACGACTTGCATGTCGATGAGTATGACAACCGGCAGGAGCCATAGGAGTTGTCTTTAATTTTTGTATGACCTGCGTGTCATTGAGAAACGCCATGTAAATTACTTTACTTTATTGCTAAACGCATTAGCCATAGTAGTAGAAGTAATAGTTGGCGAGCAACTTCATGGAGACACGATGATGGAGATCATGATGATGGAGATCATGGTGTCAAGCCGGTGACAAGATGATCATGGAGCCCCAAGATGGAGATCAAAGGAGCTATGTGATATTGGCCATATCATGTCACGTTTATTATTTGATTGCATGTGATGTTTATCATGTTTTGCATCTTTTTTACTTATAACGACGGTAGTAAATAAGATGATCCCTCATATTAATTTCAAGAAGTGTTCCCCCTAACTGTGCACCGTTGCGACAGTTCGCTGTTTCAAAACACCACGTGATGATCGGGTGTTTTATTCAGACGTTCACATACAACGGGTGTAAGACAGATTTACACATGCAAACACTTAGGTTGACTTGACGAGCCTAGCATGTACAGACATGGCCTCGGAACACAGAAGACCGAAAGGTCGAGCATGAGTCGTATAGAAGATACGATCAACATGAAGATGTTCACCGACGTTGACTAGTCCGTCTCACGTGATGATCGGACACGGCCTAGTTGACTCGGATCATGTTATACTTAGATGACTAGAAGAGGGATGTCTATCTAATTGGGAGTTCATTATGTAATTTGATTAGATGAACTTAATTATCATGAACTTAGTCTAAAATATTTTACAATATGTCTTGTAGATCAAATGGCCCACGTAGTCCTCAACTTCAACGCGTTCCTAGAGAAAACCAAGCTGAAAGACGATGGCAGCAACTATACGGACTGGGTCTGAAACCTGAGGATCATCCTCATAGCTGCCAAGAAAGATTACGTCCTACAAGCACCCCTAGGTGAAGCTCCCGTCCCACAGAACCAAGATGTTATGAACGCTTGGCAGACACGTGTTGACGACTACTCCCTCGTTCAGTGCGGCATGCTTTACAGTTTAGAGCCGGGGCTCCAAAAGCGTTTTGAGAGACATGGAGCATATGAGATGTTCGAAGAGCTGAAAATGGTTTTCCAAGCTCATGCCCGGGTCGAGAGATATGAGGTCTCCGACAAGTTCTTCAGCTGTAAGATGGAGGAGAATAGTTCTGCCAGTGAGCACATACTCACTATGTCTGGGTTACATAACCGCTTGACTCAGCTGGGAGTTAATCTCCCAGATGATGCGGTCATTGACAGAATCCTCCAGTCGCTTCCACCAAGCTACAAGAGCTTTGTGATGAACTTCAACATGCAGGGGATGCAAAAGACCATTCCTGAGTTGTTTTCAATGCTGAAATCAGCGGAGGTAGAAGTCAAAAAGGAACATCAAGTGTTGATGGCCAATAAAACCACTAAGTTCATGAAAGGCAAGGGTAAAAAGAACTTCAAGAAGGACGACAAGGAAGTTGCCGCGCCCGGCAAGCAAGCTGCCGGGAAGAAGCCAAAGAATGGACCCAAGCCTGAGACTGAGTGCTTTTATTGCAAGGGAAGCGGTCACTGGAAGCGGAACTGCCCCAAATACTTAGCAGACAAGAAGGCCGACAAAACAAAAGGTATATGTGATATACATGTAATTGATGTGTACCTTACTAGTGTCCGTAGTAGCTCCTGGGTATTTGATACCGGTGCAGTTGCTCACATTTGTAACTCAAAGCAGGGGCTGCGGAATAAGAGGAAACTGGCAAAGGACGAGGTGACGATGCGCGTCGGGAATGGTTCCAAGGTCAATGTGATCGCCGTCGGCACGCTGCCTCTACATTTACCTTCGGGATTAGTTTTAAACCTTAATAATTGTTATTTAGTACCAGCTTTGAGCATGAACATTGTATCGGGATCTCGTTTAATTCGAGATGGCTACTCATTTAAATCCGAGAATAATGGTTGTTCTATTTATATGAGAGATATGTTTTATGGTCATGCTCCTATGGTGAATGGTTTATTCTTTGTGAATCTCGAACGTAATGCTACACATGTTCATAATGTGAGTACCAAAAGATGCAAGGTTGATAATGATAGTCCCACATACTTGTGGCACTGCAGCCTTGGTCACATAGGTGTCAAACGCATGAAGAAGCTCCATGCAGATGGACTTTTAGAGTCTCTTGATTATGAATCATTTGACACGTGCGAACCATGCCTTATGGGTAAAATGACCAAGACTCCGTTCTCAGGAACAATGGAGCGAGCAACCAACTTATTGGAAATCATACATACTGATGTGTGCGGTCCAATGAGTGTTGAGGCTCGCGGTGGCTATCGTTATGTTCTCACCATCACTGATGATTTGAGTAGATACGGATATATTTACTTAATGAAACATAAGTCTGAAACCTTTGAAAAGTTCAAGGAATTTCAGAGTGAGGTTGAGAATCAACGTGACAGGAAAATCAAGTTTCTACGATCAGATCGTGGAGGAGAATACTTGAGTCACGAATTTGGCACACACTTAAGAAAATGTGGAATAGTTTCACAACACACGCCGCCTGGAACACCTCAGCGTAACGGTGTGTCCGAACATCGTAATCGCACTCTATTAGATATGGTGCGATCTATGATGTCTCTTACCGATTTACCGCTATCCTTTTGGGGCTATGCTTTAGAGACTGCCGCATTCACTTTAAATAGGGCTCCGTCGAAATCCGTTGAGACGACACCGTATGAATTATGGTTTGGAAAGAAACCTAAGCTATCGTTTCTAAAAGTTTGGGGATGTGATGCTTATGTCAAGAAACTTCAACCTGAAAAGCTCGAACCCAAGTCGGAAAAATGCGTCTTCATAGGATACCCAAAAGAAACTATTGGGTATACCTTCTACCTCAGATCCGAAGGCAAGATCTTTGTTGCCAAGAATGGGTCCTTTCTAGAGAAAGAGTTTCTCTCGAAAGAAGTAAGTGGGAGGAAAGTAGAACTTGATGAAGTGTTACCTCTTGAACCGGAAAATGGTGCAACTCAAGAAAATGTTCCTGAGGTGCCTGCACCGACTAGAGAGGAAGTTAATGATGATGATCATGAAACTCCTGATCAAGTTACTACTGAAGTTCGAAGGTCCACAAGGACATGTTCCGCACCAGAGTGGTACGGCAACCCTGTCTTGGAAATCATGTTGTTAGACAACGGTGAACCTTCGAACTATGAAGAAGCGATGGCGGGCCCGGATTCCGACAAATGGCTAGAAGCCATGAAATCCGAGATAGGATCCATGTATGAAAACGAAGTATGGACTTTGACTGACTTGCCCGTTGAACGACGAGCCATAGAAAATAAATGGATCTTTAAGAAGAAGACAGACGCGGATGGTAATGTGACCATCTATAAAGCTCGGCTTGTCGCTAAGGGTTATCGACAAGTTCAAGGGGTTGACTACGATGAGACTTTCGCACTAGTAGCGAAGCTAAAGTCCGTTCGAATCATGTTAGCAATTGCCGTGTTTTACGATTATGAAATATGGCAAATGGACGTCAAAACGGCATTCCTTAATGGTTTCCTTAAGGAAGAATTGTATATGATGCAGCCGGAAGGTTTTGTCGATCCTAAGAATGCTGACAAGGTGTGCAAGCTCCAACGCTCGATTTATGGGCTGGTGCAAGCATCTCGGAGTTGGAACATTCGCTTTGATGAGATGATCAAAGCGTTTGGGTTTACGCAGACTTATGGAGAAGCCTGCGTTTACAAGAAAGTGAGTGGGAGCTCTGTAGCATTTCTCATATTATATGTAGATGACATACTTTTGATGGGAAATGATATAGAACTCTTGGACAGCATTAAGGCCTACTTGAATAAGAGTTTTTCAATGAAGGACCTTGGAGAAGCTGCTTATATATTAGGCATCAAAATCTATAGAGATAGATCGAGACGCCTCATAGGTCTTTCACAAAGCACATACATTGATAAGATATTGAAGAAGTTCAATACGGATCAATCTAAGAAGGGGTTCTTGCCTGTGTTACAAGGTATGAAATTGAGCTCGGCTCAAAGTCCGACCACGGCAGAAGAAATAGAAGAGATGAGTGTCATCCCCTATGCCTCAGCCATAGGTTCTATTATGTATGCCATGCTGTGTACCAGACCTGATGTAAACCTTGCCGTAAGTTTGGTAGGAAGGTACCAAAGTAATCCCGGCAAGGAACATTGGACAACGGTCAAGAATATCCCGAAGTACCTGAAAAGGACTAAGGAGATGTTTCTCGTTTATGGAGGTGATGAAGAGCTCGTCGTAAAGGGTTACGTCGACGCTAGCTTCGACACAGATCTGGATGACTCAAAGTCACAAACCGGATACGTGTATATTTTGAATGGTGGGGCAGTAAGCTGGTGCAGTTGCAAGCAGAGCGTCGTGGCGGGATCTACATGTGAAGCGGAATACATGGCAGCCTCGGAGGCAGCACATGAAGCAATTTGGGTGAAGGAGTTCATCACCGACCTCGGAGTCATATCCAATGCGTCGGGGCCGATCAAGCTCTTCTGTGACAACACTGGAGCTATTGCACTTGCCAAGGAGCCCAGGTTTCACAAGAAGACAAGGCACATCAAGCGTCGCTTCAACTCCATTCGTGAAAATGTTCAAGATGGAGACATAGATATTTGTAAAGTACATACGGACCTGAATGTAGCAGATCCGTTGACTAAACCTCTCCCTAGGGCAAAACATGATCAACACCAAAATTCCATGGGTGTTCGATTCATCACAATGTAACTAGATTATTGACTCTAGTGCAAGTGGGAGACTGTTGGAAATATGCCCTAGAGGCAATAATAAAAGCATTATTATTATATTTCCTTGTTCATGATAATTGTCTTTATTCATGCTATAATTGTGTTATCCGGAAATCGTAATACATGTGTGAATAAAAGACACCAACAGGTCCCTAGTAAGCCTCTAGTTGACTAGCTCGTTAATCAACCGATAGTCATGGTTTCCTGGCTATGGACATAGGATGTCATTGATAACGAGATCACATCATTAGGAGAATGATGTGATGGACAAGACCCAATCCTAAACATAGCATAAAGATCGTGTAGTTTGTTTGCTAGAGTTTTGCAATGTCAAGTATCTTTTCCTTAGACCATGAGATTGTGTAACTCCCGGATACCGTAGGAGTGCTTTGGGTGTACCAAATGTCACAACGTAACTGGGTGACTATAAAGGTATACTACGGGTATCTCCGAAAGTGTCTGTTGGGTTGACACGGATCAAGACTGGGATTTGTCACTCCGTATGACAGAGAGGTATCACTGGGCCCACTCGGTAATGCATCATCATAATGAGCTCAAAGTGACCAAGTGTCTGGTCACGGGATCATGCATTACGGTACGAGTAAAGTGACTTGCCGGTAACGAGATTGAACGAGGTATTGGGATACCGACGATCGAATCTCGGGCAAGTAATATATCGATTGACAAAGGGAATTGCATACGGGGTTGATTGAATCCTCGACATTGTGGTTCATCCGATGAGATCATCGTGGAGCATGTGGGAGCCAACATGGGTATCCAGATCCCGCTGTTGGTTATTGACCGGAGAGTCGTCTCGGTCATGTCTACATGTCTCCCGAACCCGTAGGGTCTACACACTTAAGGTTCGGTGACGCTAGGGTTGTGAAGATATGTATATGCAGTAACCCGAATGTTGTTCGGAGTCCCGAATGAGATCCCGGACGTCACGAGGAGTTCCGGAATGGTCCGGAGGTAAAGAATTATATATAGGAAGTGCTGTTTTGGCCATCGGGACAAGTTTCGGGGTTACCGGTATTGTACCGGGACCACCGGAAGGGTCCCGGGGGTCCACCGGGTGGGGCCACCTATCCCGGAGGACCCCATGGGCTGAAGTGGGAAGGGACCCAGCCCATAGTGGGCTGGGGCGCCACCCCCTAAGGGCCAATGCGCCTAGGGTTTAGGGGAAACACTAAAGGGGGGCGCCCCCTTGCTTGGGGGGCAAGCCCCCCACCCCTTGGCCGCCCCCTAGGAGATCCATCTCCTAGGGCCGGCGCCCCCCCCTTGGCTCCCCTATATATAGTGGGGGAGAGGAGGGACTTGAGGCCACGGCTTTTGGTGCATCCCTCTCTCCGTGTTACGTCTCTCTCTCTCGTAGTATAGGCGAAGCCCTGCTACTGTGACGCCCTGCATCCACCACCACGCCGTCGTGCTGCTGGATCATCATCAACCTCTCCTTCCCCCTTGCTGGATCAAGAAGGAGGAGACGTCTCCCGTCCCGTATGTGTGTTGAACGCGGAGGTGCCGTCCGTTCGGCACTTGGTCATCGGTGATTTGGATCACGTCGTGTTCGACTACATCATCCCCGTTCTTTGAACGCTTCCGCACGCGATCTACAAAGGTATGTAGATGCATCTGATGACTCGTTGCTAGATGAACTGCTAGATGGATCTTGGTGAAACGAGTAGGAAATTTTTCTTTTCTGCAACGTTCCCCAACACTTCATCCTCAACATCTCGGCGTTTATCGTTGTGTGTGAGGCCTTCCTCCGCGTCCGCCACCATTTCGGCCTTTGGCTCAAGACCTTCAACGTCAAGCCCAAGGTGGTGCGCGGCAGCCAAGCGGAGTGCGGAGGCGCCATGGCGGGCAAGATGGCCAACGTCCTCTGGTTCGAGGGCTCCTTTGTGGAGACCCTAAAGGGGTGGCAAACCGGGTGGTTTTACATCACCGAGCCACGCGATCCGAAATGGGTCGCAGCCCCCGAGTTTCGATCCGGACCCCCCACGCGGCTTATGTCCTGGAAAGAGACGGGCCTGTCGTGGGGTGATGAAAAAGAGGTGAACGGATTGCAAACATGCATCCAGTCCCTGGTGAACAAGCCAATCCGGCTTGTTAATATAGTCCAGGTTATGCTCGTCCGCCGGATCCTTTCGTGCCAACAACGGGACTTCAATCTGTGGGAGTTCGACCCGGCGCAGCACCAAACCCTTAACAGGCTCTTCGATACGACGTACGAAGATGCTTGGAAGGTGCTATTCAAGGGCACCGAGGCTCCCGCATCCACCTCCGAGGACCGCGGATACAGCTCGCAGCGTCATGCTAGCGAGGTAAGCTATCTTCACCTTTTACAGGATATTAAGCTCTTTTTTCCTTTCACAATTTGACTCCGTGGGGGATCTAAACTCCCTTGCCTTTGACAGGCTTGGCAGGCGGTATCCGGACCAATTAACTGTCCGACTCCCTTGCTTGAAGATCCAGCCCCTGCCTTCCTAGTGAAGCTGCTGGTTCCGGCACCTTATGTGGCGCCGAAGAAGAAGGTCAAGAAGAAGAGGACCACGGGGACTCGAAAGAGTGCCCGTAACATGGTGGTGTCGGACTCGTCATCTGACGAGTCCGAGACACCCTCCTCTCGTGAAAACGAGGAGGAGGAAGAAGAAAACTCCCCCCCCCCAGCGGAGGGAGGAGAGAAGAGGAAGGCCGCCCCAACGGGGGAGGCCGAGGGGTCTAGGAAAAGGAAGACCCCTCCGCCGGAATACTCCCCCGACGCCGAAGAAGGCGGAGAGGAGTGGCCAAACAGGGCCAAGCGTTCGGCGAAATCGTAAGTTCGGATATCAGAGTAACTCATGATGTTCCTTTGTTGCACAGCTTTCCTAATGTCGAACGTAATTATGCAGCCCGCCCCGGGCCGAATTCAACGAATCGTTGGGCGGCTCCCTGGACTCATCGGACGTGAACTCAGTTCCGCCCGCTGTCTCCCCCTGCACTACGGACGACGCCGAAGTGGCATCGCAACAAGCTCCGGGGCAGGAGGAGGTGGTCCCAGAGGAGCCGCAAGGCAACCTCCCGGACACCAGGAGTGAAGGGGACAGGGCCCCCCAGGGCTCCAAGTCCGGCTTTGAGCTGGACACCGTGCCGGAATCTTCAACAGTTCCGGACCGCGGTAGGCGAAATCCTTCCAAGAGGAGCAAGCCTTCTAAGTCGGTGGCCTCCGTCCAACCGGAGGCGCCGGACAATCTGCTAGAGGTGCTTGACGGCGCCTCCATCGACGAGGAGCACCGTACTATCATGAGTACGGTTATCCAGAGGGTTCAGTCCGCCAAGAGCGGACTGACTGAAGCTTGCGCTAGCCTTCTGACAGGCTTCGAGGTGAGTAAAAATATGTCAAAATAATACCACATAGACAGTAGCCCCTGATGCTCTGTTTGGCGTTCGGAAAGAAAAGCCGAATAGAGGATCTATTAAATTTCACAGGAGTCTAACAAAAAGAGTCGATATGCGTATGCAGGCTTCGCTGCTATCCACCGCCGCACTGACTGCGGAGGTGGGTGTCCTGAAAAAGGACCTCAGGCGGACCGAGCAAGAGCTCGGCCTTGCCAAGCGGCAGCTCGAGGAGAAACTAGGTAAGAAATACCCTACAAAAAAGGTGCCTATAGAAAGGCGTGATTGCAAAAAATAACAGGATCGTACTGCTTATTACAGGGGCCACGACAGAGGTGGCGACCCTCAAGCAGGCGCTGTCCGAGGCCGAAAAGAAAGCGGCCGCGGAGCGCACCGAGCGAGAGAAACTTGGGGCCCAGGTCGGCGAGGTGCAGCAGGAGCTTCAGGCTCTCATGAAAAAACATGAGACTTTGGAGCTTGAGTCAAAGACGCAAGCGTCCGAGCTCGCGGCGGCCCTTGAGACTGCCAAGTCCGCCAAGGCCGAAGCCCAAAGGGCCCTCCAAGAGTTGGAGGAGATGAAAAAGATAGCAGCGGGTAAGACATTCTTAATGCAAAGCAGAAATATAAAAGTAAACTACTTGTTACTTACCCGAATCCGGAGCTCTCCAGGGGCATTCGCAGATCTTCCCCGCAGCGTGTCCGCCGCCGCCGCATTCTACCGAGCTGAAGAGGGCAGCTCGATGGAGAAGGTGTTCTGGTCTCAGTATTCTGAGGCCGGACACCCTGTGCCCTTGAGCGACCAGCTGAAACAGCTGGTCGAGCTCCACAAGGCGGCCGAACAGGCCATGAAGGGCTTCGTAGTTTGGCTGTGGCCCGGAGAGGCCCTGCCTGAGAGCTATTTCGGGCTGGTGCGGCGGCTGGTGGATGCCTGTGTTGGGGAACGTAGTAATTTCAAAAAATTTCCTACGCACACGCAAGATCATGGTGATGCATAGCAACGAGGGGGAGAGTCTGATCTACGTACCCTTGTAGATCGCAACGGAAGCGTTGACACAACGTAGAGGAAGTAGTCGTACGTCTTCTTCCCGATCCGACCGATCCAAGCACCGTTACTCCGGCACCTCCGAGTTCTTAGCACACGTACAGCTCGATGACGATCCCCGGGCTCCGATCCAGCAAAGCTTCGGGGAGGAGTTCCGTCAGTACAACGGTGTGGTGACGATCTTGATGTACTACCGACGCAGGGCTTCGCCTAAGCACTACAACGATATGATCAAGGTGGAATTTGGTGGCAGGGGGCACCGCACACGGCTAAGGAATGATCTCAATGATCAACTTGTGTCATGGGGTGCCCCCCTGCCTCCGTATATAAAGGAGCAAGGGGGAGGGGCCGGCCGGCCTAGGAGGAGGCGCGCCAAGGGGAGTCCTACTCCCACCGGGAGTAGGACTCCCTCCTTCCTTGTTGGAGTAGGAGAAGGGCAAAGAGGTAGAGAGGAATAAGGAAAAGGGGGCTGTGCCCCTTGTCCAATTCGGACCAGAGGGGGGGCGCAGGCCTCCTTCCTTTTGGCCTCTCTCCTCTATTCCTGTATGGCCCAATAAGGCCCATATACTCCCCGGCGAATTCCCGTAACTCTCCGGTACTCCGAAAAATACCCGAATCACTCGGAACCTTTTCGAAGTCCGAATATAGTCGTCCAATATATCGATCTTTACGTCTCGACCATTTCGAGACTCCTCGTCATGTCCCCGATCTCATCCGGGACTCCGAAATCCTTCGGTACGTCAAAACTCATAAACTCATAATATAACTGTCATCGAAACCTTAAGCGTGCGGACCCTACGGTTCGAGAACAATGTAGACATGACCGAGACACGTCTTCGGTCAATAACCAATAGCGGGACCTGGATGCCCATATTGGCTCCTACATATTCTACAAAGATCTTTATCGCTCAGACCGCATAACAACATACGTTGTTCCCTTTGTCATCGGTATGTTACTTGCCCGAGATTCGATCATCGGTATCCAATACCTAGTTCAATCTCGTTACCGGCAAGTCTCTTTACTCATTCCGTAACACATCATCTTGCAACTAACTCATTAGTCACAATGCTTGCAAGGCTTATGTGATGTGTATTACCGAGAGGGCCCAGAGATACCTCTCCGACAATCGGAGTGACAAATCCTAATCTCGAAATACGCCAACCCAACATCTACCTTTGGAGACACCTGTAGTACTCCTTTATAATCACCCAGTTACATTGTGACGTTTGGTAGTACCCAAAGTGTTCCTCCGGTAAACGGGAGTTGCATAATCTCATAGTCATAGGAACATGTATAAGTCATGAAGAAAGCAATTGCAACATACTAAACGATCGGGTGCTAAGCTAATGGAATGGGTCATGTCAATCAGATCATTCAACTAATGATGTGACCTCATTAATCAAATAACAACTCTTTTGTCTATGGTTAGGAAACATAACCATCTTTGATTAACGAGCTAGTCAAGTAGAGGCATACTAGTGACACTCTGTTTGTCAATGTATTCACACATGTATTATGTTTCCGGTTAATACAATTCTAGCATGAATAATAAAAATTTATCATGATATAAGGAAATAAATAATAACTTTATTATTGCCTCTAGGGCATATTTCCTTCAGCATGTCCCAGGCTCGAGGTCATCAAGCGCTCCGTCTGCATTGTAGGTGCCCGGAGGGCCCTTGCCCGTGCAAAGGTGCACTGGGTTAAGCTGGGAGGTGAGAAGCTTGTGAAGGACGGGCCGCCGCCGGGGAAGGAGCATCGCAAGCCCGAGAACTACTACAAGGATGTTCTTGCAGGTTCCCGCCTTGTGGCGGATGAATGTACCAAGGATGTAATTTTTGAATGAACTCGCTCGTGTTTATCCTGTGCGCTGAAAACTTGTTCATATGCGCTAAGCAATGCTTATTGAATTTAAAATATTATTTTCTGTGCGGCCGTTTATCAAAAATTGAGAGATGGCCAGTCGTCGGCTTCTGCCCCCATGCCACTAGTGCTGGGGTGTTCGGGATAAACCTGAGCGCTCTTTTACCCATGGTTGGGTCCTTCGAGGGAGGCGCTCAGCACAACAAACCAGGCAATCGGACTATAATGCTTGAACACTCTCACTTAGCCATAGAACGTTATAATTTTAAATTTCGGCGAAGCCCCTAGTTCAGAAGATCGAGTTCGGGGCGCTATCCACGCCTTGGCCGGACAAAGCCGACTCCTCGCTCGAAGCGGCATAAGTCTTTAGGGACTCGAAAAACCTCTCGAACAGCGACCGGTCTCTCGCCTCATCATGGCAGTAAGTTTTAGCTTTCTCCACGGAGGTGCTTAACCCAGCTGAACCGGGGCACAATCACAGTGGTTCTCCTAGTGCTACCTTAGCCGATATAGCGCAACGTAAGGCACCAAAACATAGGAGCCGGGCAAACCCAACTATTGACCCAAATCATGATTCGGAGCCGATGCATATAGTGTTATAAGTTCGGGGTGCCGCACTTGTGAAAGTGTACGGACTTCTCACACCATAATGAGGGGTACTAAAGCCCCTGGCGTGTTTGCCGTACCATGGTGTACGGGTGCAGTCATGTCATTTAATAAACATATATATGAAAAGAGGATAATGCAAAAAATAGGCAAAAAGCTGTGCATTGTTTATAGAGAGGCTATTTATCAAAGCCGAACGATACAAGTAGTGTGATAAGCAAAAAGATATTGGACTATTTAACATGTCCTGACCAGGGGCAGGCCGCTGGATTATATTCAAAACAGGTATACTGCTTGTAACAGAGACCACCTGGGAGTTCCATAATGCGGCATGGCTTGTCTGCCTCCCTAGATCTTGCATCGTTTGTGCGGCAGTCGAATTGCCGAACAGGTCGCCCGAAGTGTGGAGTCCTGAAAGTAAGAAAAAAAGAATCCGGCAGCCCCTAGTACGTTTTAAGCCATATTTTGGGTGTGCCATTATTGTGCCCCTTCCCCTGTGCCCATGGTATTTCAAGGGCGTAGTTATGTGCGCGAGGCACTGGTTTCGCTATGTCGCGAGGGCTGGGGTTGGGGCCCCATTGCTATGCCTGCTCAGAACGTGCCAGGCGGTCTTGTTGTAGGTTACTCCGGGCGCGCTTGGCAGTGTCCAGCTTTTTAGTGGCCGGACTGGAGAATTGCCTAAGAAGGCTGCTTTGTACTTCCGCTGCGAGAGCCGCCGTGTGCTCCTCCGTACGGAGGGAGCGTTCGGTGTTTTCGTTGACCGTGATTACTCCTCGAGGGCCTGGCATCTTGAGCTTAAGGTATGCGTAGTGCGGCACCGCATTGAATTTTGCGAATGCGGTTCGTCCGAGCAGGGCGTGATAGCCACTGCGAAACGGGACTATATCGAAGATTAACTCTTCGCTTCGGAAATTGTCCAGGGATCCGAAGACCACGTCAAGTGTTACTGAGCTTGTATAGTTGGCTTCTACACCTGGTATGGCGCCTTTAAAGGTTGTTTTTGTGGGCTTAATCCTTGAGGGATCTATGCCCATTTTCCGCACTGTATCCTGGCAAAGCAGGTTCAGGCTACTGCCGCCGTCCATGAGGACTCTTGTGAGGTGAAATCCGTCGATGATTGGGTCAAGAATCAATGCGGCAAAGCCGCCATGACGGATGCTAGTGGGGTGGTCCCTTCGATCAAAAGTGATCGGGCAGGAGGACCATGGGTTGAACTTTGGGGCGACTGGCTCCATCGCATATACGTCCCATAACGCACGCTTCCGCTCCCGCTTGGGGATGTGGGTTGCGTATATCATGTTCACCGTCCGCACTTGTGGGGAAAGCCCTTCTGTCCATTGTTTTTCGGTGGCCTGGGCTGCTCCTCGTCATCGCTATGCAGCCCCTTGTCTTTGTTTTCGGCTCTTAACTTGCCTGCCTGCTTGAACACCCAACAGTCCCTGTTGGTGTGATTTGCTGGCCTTTCGGGGGTGCCATGGATCTGGCACAAGCGGTCCAGTATTCGGTCCAAACTGGACGGGCCCTGAGTATTCTTTTTGAATGGCTTTTTCCGCTGTCCGGATTTATAGCCTCTGAATCCGGCATTAACTGCCATATCTTCATTGCTGTCGCTGCTAACGCGGCGTTTTTTCTTATTTCGACGTGTCCTGCCACTTTTGTCCTTGGTATCCGAATTACCAGGGTGCTTTGCCAAGTTGTTACTGCGAGCTAGCTAGCTATCTTCTCCCGCGCAAAAGTGGCTCATGAGTGTCGTGAGGGCTGCCATAGATTTCGGCTTTTCCTGTCCCAGGTGCCGGGCAAGCCACTCGTCGCAGATGTTATGCTTAAAGGCTGCTAGGGCCTCTGCGTCCGGACAGTCGACTATCTGGTTTTTCTTTGTTAGGAACCGTGTCCAGAATTGCCTGGCCGATTCCTCTGGCTGCTGAATTACGTGGCTTAAGTCGTCGGCATCCGGTGGTCGCATGTAGGTGCCCTGGAAGTTGTCAAGGAATGCGGCTTCCAGGTCCTCCCAAGAACCGATTGAGTCCGCTGGCAAGCTGTTAAGCCAGTGCTGGGCCGGTCCTTTAAGTTTGAGCGGGAGGTATTTGATGGCGTGTAGATCATCGCCACGTGCCATGTGGATGTGAAGGAGATAATCCTCGATCCATACCGCCGGATCTGTTGTGCCATCGTATGATTCGATGTTTACGGGTTTGAAACCTTCTGCGATTTTATGATCCATTACTTCATCTGTGAAGCATAGTGGGTGTGCGGTGCCCCTGTACTGGGCTATGTCACGACGTAGCTCGGAAGAGCTATGTCTGTTGTGTTTGGCCCGGCCGGATTTGTTGTATCTGGAGTGAAGATCATCATCACATGCCGTAGGGCGCCTGCACGATCCGTAGATCGATCTTGTTTGTCTTGCCTTATCCTCCAGTACGTCTCGCAGGTCTGGCGCATTTTCCCGTGCGTTAGTGAGCGGCATCGGGGTATGGCTTGGGTGGAGGGCCGAGAGGCCTCTCTATCGCGACCGCGAGGTGGCCGGTCTGCCATGTCGTGCGCTGGTGATGTAGGCGCTTCCTCCTCTGATCGGGGTAGCGGCCTGCGCTTTGGATAACTCTTGGAGGGGCGTTCGAGTTCATACTCTTCGGCCGCAAGGACTTCAGTCCATCTATCAGCTAGCAAATCTTGGTCAGCTCTAAGCTGTTGCTGCTTTTTCTTGAGGCTGTTTGCCGTGGCAAAAAGCCTGTGTTTGAAACGCTCTTGTTTGGCGGGGTCTGATGGTATGACAAATTCGTCGTCATCGAGGCTTGCCTCGTCTTCGGAGGGAGGCATATAGTTATCACCCTCAACCTCTCATTCTGCCGCTCTCTCATGAGGGCTGGCTTCTCCATCTTCCTGCGCCGAATCTTGCTGGGGTGGGTGTTCTTCGGCGCTATTCGGGGTAGTATTATCTCCCGTGCCGGAATCACCGTTTTTACTTTGGCGGGATTTAGAGCGGCGCCGCTGACGCCGGCGCTTTGGCTGTTTCTTGGAGGTATCATCCCCCGCTGTTCCATCGCCATCTCCATCTTTTGGTGTATCCATCATATATATGTCATATGAAGAGGTGGCCTTCCAGCGCCCTACAGGTGCTGGTTCCTGTTCGTCTCCTACCTCGTCATCCATACCGTCGAAGTCTTCAGAGCCAAAGTCAAGCATGTCGGTTAAATCATCGACAGTGGCTACAAAGTGGGTGGTGGGTGGGCTTTGAATTTCTTCATCATCCGTATCCCATCCTCGCTGACCGTAATCCGGCCAGGGCTCTCCTGATAAAGAGAGAGACTTGAGAGAGTTCAGGATGTCGCCAAAAGGCGAGTGCTGAAAGATGTCCGCGGCGGTGAACTCCATTATAGGTGCCCAATCGGATTCGATTGGTAGGGGCACAGGGGTTTCAGAGTCCGGATAAGAGTCTGGACCCTCGGAGTCACGGGTCACGCGGAGTGCGGGGCTGGCGTTCGGCTTGATCGCCTTTGAGATCGCAGCCCCCGAGGTGACGTCCAACCGCTCATCCTCGATTGGTGCAATAGGCTCCGAGTTAAGGGTCGGAACCAGTGCGTGTGCGGCCTCCAGGACACTGTTCGGAGGCAGAGCTAGATCATGCCCCTCGAGATAGTGCGGCGCGCTTGGCTGTGGCTCGAACCCGTCGAAGATCAAGTCTCCGCGGATATCAGCCGTGTAGTTTAAGCTTCCAAACCTGACTTGATGGCCAGGGGCGTAGCTTTCGATCTGCTCCAGGTGACCAAGTGAATTGGCCCGCAGAGCGAAGCCACCGAAGACGAAGATCTGTCCGGGGAGAAAAGTCTCACCCTGGACCTCATCATTGTTGATGATCAAAGGAGCCATCGGGCCTAAAGGCGACGACACAGAGGAACTCTCAATTAAAGCACCAATGTCGGTGTCAAAACCGGCGGATCTCGGGTAGGGGGTCCCGAACTGTGCGTCAAGGCCGGATGGTAACAGGAGACAAGGGACACGATGTTTTTACCCAGGTTCGGGCCCTCTCGATGGAGGTAATACCCTACTCATGCTTGATTAATATTGATGATATGGGTAGTACAAGAGTAGATCTACCGCGAGATCAAGGAGGCTAAACCCTAGAAGCGAGCGTATGGTATGATTGTTGTGTATGGAGTTGATTGTCCTACGGACTACAACCCTCCGGTTTATATAGACACCGGATAGGGTTAGGGTTACACAGAGTCGGTTACGATGGTAGGAGATCTTGAATATCTGCACCGCCAAGCTTGCCTTCCACGCCAAGGAAAGTCCCATCCGGACACGGGACGAAGTCTTCAATCTTGTATCTTCATAGTCCAGGAGTCCAGCGAAGGTATAGTCCGGCTACCCGAACACCCCCTAATCCAGGACTCCCTCAAAGATCTATAGAGATAGATCAAGACGCTTAATTGAACTTTCACAAAGCACATACCTTGATAAGATTTTGAAGAAGTTCAAAATGGATCAGTCAAAGAAAGGGTTCTTGCCTGTATTACAAGGTGTGAAGTTGAGTGAGACCCAATGCCCGACCACTTCAGAAGATAGAGAGAAAATGAAATTCATTCCCTATGCTTCAGCCATAGGTTCTATCATGTATGCAATGTTGTGTACCAGACCTGATGTGTGCCTTGCTATAAGTATAGTAGGGAGGTACCAAAGTAATCCAGGAGTGGATCACTGGATAGCGGTCAAGAACATCCTAAAATACCTGAAGAGGACTGAGGATATGTTTGTCGTTTATGGAGGTGACAAAGAGCTCGTCGTAAATGGTTACGTCGATGCAAGCTTTGACACTGATCTAGATGACTCTAAGTCAGAAACCGCATACGTATTTATATTGAATGGTGGAGCTATCAGTTGGTGCAGTTCTAAACAAAGCGTCATGGCGGGATCTACGTGTGAAGCGGAGTACATAGCTGCTTCGGAAGCAGCAAATGAAGGAGTCTGGATGAAGGAGTTCATATCCGATCTAGGTGTCATACCTAGTGCATCGGGTCCAATGAAAATCTTTTGTGACAATATGGTGCAATTTCCTTGGTGAAGGAATCCAGATTTCACAAGAGAACCAAGCACATCAAGAGACGCTTCAATTCCATCCGGGATCTAGTCCAGGTGGGAGACATAGAAATTTGCAAGATACATACGGATCTGAAAGTTGCAGACCCATTGACTAAGCCTCTTCCACGAGCAAAACATGATCAGCATGCACCAAGGCTCCATGGGTGTTAAAATCATTACTGTGTAATCTAGATTATTGACTCTAGTGCAAGTGGGAGACTGAAGGAAATATGCCCTAGAGGCAATAATAAAGTTATTATTTATTTCCTTATATCATGATAAATGTTTATTATTCATGCTAGAATTGTATTAACCGGAAACATGATACATGTGTGAATACATAGACAAACAGAGTGTCACTAGTATGCCTCTACTTGACTAGCTCGTTGATCAAAGATGGTTATGTTTCCTAGCCGTAGACATGAGTTGTCATTTGATCAACGGGATCACATCATTAGGAGAATGATGTGATTGACTTGACCCATTCCGTTAGCTTAGCACACGATCGTTTAGTATTTTTCTATTGCTTTCTTCATGACTTATACATGTTCCTATGACTATGAGATTATGGAACTTCCGTTTACCGGAGGAACACTTTGTGTGCTACCAAACGTCACAACGTAACTGGGTGATTATAAAGGTGCTCTACAGGTGTCTCCAAAGGTACTTGTTGGGTTGTCATATTTCAAGATTAGGATTTGTCACTCCGATTGTCGGAGAGGTATCTCTGGGCCCACTCGGTAATGCACATCACTTAAAGCCTTGCAAGCATTGCAACTAATGAGTTAGTTGCGGGATGATGTATAATGGAATGAGTAAAGAGACTTGCCGGTAACGAGATTGAACTTGGTATTGAGATACCGACGATCGACTCTCGGGCAAGCAACATACCGATGAGAAAGGGAACAATGTATGTTGTTATGCGGTTTGACCGATAAAGATCTTCGTAGAATATGTGGGAGCCAATATGAGCATCCAGGTTCCGCTATTGGTTATTAACCGGAGACGTGTCTCGGTCATGTCTACATAGTTCTCGAACCCGTAGGGTCCGCACGCTTAAAGTTTTGATGACAGTTATATTATGAGTTTATATGTTTTGATGTACCGAACGTAGTTCGGGGTCCCGAATGTGATCACGGACATGACGAGGAGTCTCGAAATGGTCGAGACATGAATATTGATATATTGGACGACTATATTCGGACACCTGAATGGTTCCGGGGGTTATCGGATATATACCGGAGTACTTGGAGGTTACCGGAACCCCCCAGGGGTTTAATGGGCCTACATGGGCCTTAGTGGAGAAGAGGAGAGGCGCCTAGGGTAGGTCGTGCACCCCCTCCCCCTCTAGTCCGAATTGGACAAGGAGGGGGCGGCGCCCCCCTTTCCTTCCTCTCTCTCTCTCCTCTTTCCCCCTTCTCCTAATCCAACAAGGAAGGGAGGGAGTCCTACTCCGGGTGGGAGTAGGACTCCTCCTGGCGCGCCCCTCTCCTGGCCGGCCGCCTCTCCCCCCTTGCTCCTTTATATACGGGGGCAGGAGGCACCCCGAAGACACAACAATTGATCATTGATCTTTTAGCCGTGTGCGGTGTCCCCCTCCACCATAGTCCACCTCGATAATATTGTAGCGGTGCTTAGGCGAAGCCCTACGTCGGTAGAACATCATCATCGTCACCATGCCGTCGTGCTGACAAAACTCTCCCTCAACACTCGGCTGGATCGGAGTTCGAGGGACGTCATCGGGCTGAACGTGTGCTGAACTCAGAGGTGCCGTGCGTTTGGTACTTGATCGGTCGGATCGTGAAGACGTACGACTACATCAACCGCGTTGTGCTAACGCTTCCGCTTTCGGTCTACGAGGGTACGTGGACACACTCTCCCCTCTCGTTGCTGTGCATCACCATGATCTTACGTGTGCGTAGGAATTTTTTTGAAATTACTACGTTCCCCAACACCTCCACCTTCTGTCGCAGCGTATCCAGGTCAGCATTGCGGCTTCCTCGACACTAAACTTATGCAACCATCCGCCACAATTTTTTCTTTGTGACCTATATATACTCGCCTTTAGTGACAGTCTTGCTGATCTTAGGCAATCAACATTCTCTCCGCTTACTTGTTAGATAGGATTGCTTTGATGATTTAATCTGATAAAGATGATACACTAGGATGTAGGTGTACACAGAAAATTTCCGGTTAGTTTGCACATGACTGGATCCTCTCCGTGCAAAAATTGATTATACATAGTTGGTAGGAAAATCTGTGAGGGGCTAAAACTGCAGTCTTCCCTTACCGCCCAATGCAAGTTCCCAGTCTAATTCTGGATTATTATTGTAGCCTTTAGATGAAGTGCATCCATCAAGTATAGCACCTAATTTATGATGAAGTGCATCCATCAAGCAAATTGTTTGACTGTTAATACAGAGCAAACATATCAGAATAGGTGATTTTCGAGTCTACTGGAAATTGCTCCAATTAAGTTAAGATCAACTAAGTTACTAGGGACCTAGATGCCCTGCAAGATACACGAGGGGGCGCTGCTGCTCTTCTCCTCTTTAATTTCCTTCAACCCCATCAAGGTCTGCTGCTTCGAATTTTCCCAGATTGGTCGATTTCTTCTTGCTTTCCCGATGATGAACTGAATTTAACGGTGTCATGTTCTATCTAGCAATGATGAGCAATTTTGAGTCATGGCTCTGGGGAACAAGTTGAGCAAGTGCAGCCATCGTTGAGCTTCATCACTTCACCAGCAACTCAGGTCCCTCCTCCTCCCTCTCTACTCATCTTATGTTGTGGTACAAAAAAAATCAGACTCAACATGTGTAGCAGTAGGTCTAAAGGTGCATCTCATGTTTGTGCTATGATAGTTCTCGATTTTACAAGCATGTATTGATCTTGGTTTTGTGCTGTATGCAGGGTACTCGATGTTTCACGATTTGTACTATGGATTTCCTGTTGGTTCGACGAACATAATGGAACAAGGCAGATGAGTGCTCCTCTTCTCTTTCCCCCCTCTACAAAAAATCTATTCCAATTGCCGTACAATTTCCCTAGTATGGCTTTCTGGATTGGAACTTTCCACTAATTTGTTATTGTTTGGCCTACATCTAGAGGTAAAATGTTTTCTTGAATTCAGTGACTACTTGAAGTCTTCAACTCGAGTTGGACAACATATGTAATGTTGAATTCAGTGAGATATCGTGATTTGATTTCACTTTCTATGTAGAGTTGAGATTGTAATTTGGTTGAAATTTTACATCTTTTATAGATATAGACTGCTATATAATGATTAGAAAACGAGAGACCGTATGTTTTATGGATCAGAAGTGATACTTGCATTTCGAGTCGTGGCTCTGGGGAACAAGTTGAGCAAGTGCAGCCTGAAGGAAATATGCCCTAGAGGCAATAATAAAGTTATTATTTATTTCCTTATATCATGATAAATGTTTATTATTCATGCTAGAATTGTATTAACCGGAAACATAATACATGTGTGAATACATAGACAAACAGAGTGTCACTAGTATGCCTCTACTTGACTAGCTCGTTAATCAAAGATGGTTATGTTTCCTAACCATGGACAAAAGAGTTGTTATTTGATTAACGAGATCACATCATTAGTTGAATGATCTGATTGACATGACCCATTCCATTAGCTTAGCACCCGATCGTTTAGTATGTTGGTATTGCTTTCTTCATGACTTATACATGTTCCTATGACTATGAGATTATGCAACTCCCGTTTGCCGGAGGAACACTTTGGGTGCTACCAAACGTCACAATGTAACTGGGTGATTATAAAGGAGTACTACAGGTGTCTCCAAAGGTACATGTTGGGTTGGCGTATTTCGAGATTAGGATTTGTCACTCCGATTGTCGGAGAGGTATCTCTGGGCCCTCTCGGTAATGCACATCACATAGGCCTTGCAAGCATTACAACTAATGTGTTAGTTGTGAGATGATGTATTACGGAACGAGTAAAGAGACTTGCCGGTAACGAGATTGAACTAGGTATTGGATACCGACGATCGAATCTCGGGCAAGTAACATACCGATGACAAAGGGAACAACGTATGTTGTTATGCGGTTTGACCGATAAAGATCTTCGTAGAATATGTAGGAGCCAATATGGGCATCCAGGTCCCGCTATTGGTTATTGACCGGAGACGTGTCTCGGTCATGTCTACATTGTTCTCGAACCGTAGGGTCCGCACGCTTAAGGTTTCGATGACAGTTATATTATGAGTTTATGAGTTTTGATGTACCGAAGGAGTTCGGAGTCCCGGATGAGATCGGGGACATGACGAGGAGTCTCGAAATGGTCGAGTCGTAAAGATCGATATATTGGACGACTATATTCGGACTTCGGAAAGGTTCCGAGTGATTCGGGTATTTTTCGGAGTACCGTAGAGTTACGGGAATTCGTCGGGGAGTATATGGGCCTTATTGGGCCATACGGGAATAGAGGAGAGAGGCCAAAAGGAAGGAGGCCTGCGCCCCCCCCCCTCTGGTCTGAATTGGACAAGGGGCGCAGCCCCCTTTTCCTTATTCCTCTCCCCCTCTTTCCCCTTCTCCTACTCCAACAAGGAAGGAGGGAGTCCTACTCCCGGTGGGAGTAGGACTCCCCTTGGCGCGCCTCCTCCTAGGCCGGCCGGCCCCTCCCCCTTGCTCCTTTATATACGGAGGCAGGGGGCACCCCATGACACACAAGTTGATCATTGAGATCGTTCCTTAGCCGTGTGCGGTGCCCCCTGCCACCATATTCCACCTCGATCATATCGTTGTAGTTCTTAGGCGAAGCCCTGCGTCGGTATTAAATTAAGATCGTCGCCACGCCGTCGTGCTGACGGAACTCCTCCCTGAAGCTTTGCTGGATCGGAGCCCGGGGATCGTCATCGAGCTGTACGTGTACTTAGAACTCGGAGGTGCCGGAGTAACGGTGCTTGGATCGGTCGGATCGGGAAGAAGACGTACGACTACTTCCTCTACGTTGTGTCAACGCTTCCGTTGCGATCTACAAGGGTACGTAGATCATACTCTCCCCCTCATTGCTATGCATCACCATGATCTTGCGTGTGCGTAGGAATTTTTTTGAAATTACTACGTTCCCCAACAGTGGCATCCGAGCCTAGGTTTTATGGTTTGATGTTATTTGCACGAGTAGAACACAAGTGAGTTATGGGCGATACAAGTCATACTGCCTACCAGCATGTCATACTTTGGTTCGGCGGTATTGTTGGACGAGACGACCCGGACCAACCTTACGCGTACGCTTACGCGAGACCGGTTCCCTCGACGTGCTTTGCACATAGATGGCTTGCGGGCGACTGTCTCTCCAACTTTAGTTGAACCGAGTGTGGCTACGCCCGGTCCTTGAGAAGGTTAAAACAGAGTCTATTTGACAAACTATCGTTGTGGTATTGATGCGTAGGTGAGATTGGTTCTTGCTTAAGCCCGTAGCAGCCACGTAAAACTTGCAACAACAAAGTAGAGGACGTCTAACTTGTTTTTGCAGGGCATGTTGTGATGTGATATGGTCAAGGCATGATGCTAAATTTTATTGTATGAGATGATCATGTTTTGTAACCGAGTTATTGGCAACTGGCAGGAGCCATATGGTTGTCGCTTTATTGTATGCAATGCAATCGCGATGTAATGCTTTACTTTATCACTAAGCGGTAGCGATAGTCGTGGAAGCATAAGATTGGCGAGACAACAACGATGCTACGATGGAGATCAAGGTGTCGCGCCGGTGACGATGGTGATCATGACGGTGCTTCGGAGATGGAGATCACAAGCACAAGATGATGATGGCCATATCATATCACTTATGTTGATTGCATGTGATGTTTATCTTTTTATGCATCTTATCTTGCTTTGATTGACGGTAGCATTATAAGATGATCTCTCACTAAATTATAAAGAAGTTTTCTCCCTGAGTATGCACCGTTGCCAAAGTTCGTCGTGCCCAGACACCACGTGATGATCGGGTGTGATAAGCTCTACGTCCATCTACAACGGGTGCAAGCCAGTTTTTGCACACGCAGAATACTCAGGTTAAACTTGACGAGCCTAGCATATGCAGATATGGCCTCGGAACACGGAGACCGAAAGGTCGAGCGTGAATCATATAGTAGATATGATCAACATAACGATGTTCACCATTGAAAACTACTCCATCTCACGTGATGATCGGTTATGGTTTAGTTGATTTGGATCACGTGATCACTTAGAGGATTAGAGGGATGTCTATCTAAGTGGGAGTTCTTAAGTAATATGATTAAATTGAACTTAAATTTATCATGAACTTAGTCCTGGTAGTATTTTGCAAATCATGTTGTAGATCAATAGCTCGCGTTGTTGCTTCCCTGTGTTTATTTTGATATGTTCCTAGAGAAAATTGTGTTGAAATATGTTAGTAGCAATGATGCGGATTGGATCCGTGATCTGAGGTTTATCCTCATTGCTGCACAGAAGAATTATGTCCTTGATGCACCGCTAGGTGACAGACCTATTGCAGGAGCAGATGCAGACGTTATGAACGTTTGGCTATCTCAATATGATGACTACTTGATAGTTTAGTGCACCATACTTAACAGCTTAGAATCGGGACTTCAAAGACGTTTTGAACGTCATGGACCATATGAGATGTTCCAGGAGTTGAAGTTAATATTTCAAGCAAATACCCGAGTTGAGAGATATGAAGTCTCCAACAAGTTCTATAGCTAAAAGATGGAGGAGAATCGCTCAACTAGTGAGCATGTGCTCAGATTGTCTGGGTACTACAATCGCTTGAATCAAGTGGGAGTTAATCTTCCAGATAAGATAGTGATTGACAGAATTCTCTAGTCACCATCACTAAGTTAGTAGAACTTCGTGATGAACTATAATATGCAAGGGATAACGGAAACAAACCCCAAGCTCTTCGTGATGCTGAAATCAACGAAGGTAGAAATCAAGAAAAACATCAAGTGTTGATGGTTGACAAGATCACTAGTTTCAAGAAAAGGGCAAAGGGAAGAAGGGGAACTTCAAGAAGAACGGCAAGCAAGTTGCTGCTCAAGTGAAGAAGCCCAAGTCTGATCCTAAGCCTGAGACTAAGTGCTTCTACTGCAAAGGGACTGGTCACTGGAAGCGGAACTACCCCAAGTGATTGGCGGATAAGAAGGATGGCAAAGTGAACATAAGTATATTTGATATACATGTTATTGATGTGTACTTTATTAGTGTTTATAGCAACCCCTCAGTATTTGATGCTAGTTCAGTTGCTAAGAGTAGTAACTCGAAACGGGAGTTGCAGAATGAACAGAGACTAGTTAAGGGTGAAGTGACAATGTGTGTTGGAAGTGGTTCCAAGATTGATATGATCATCATCGCACACTCCCTATACTTTCGGGATTAGTGTTGAACCTAAATAAGTGTTATTTGGTGTTTGCGTTGAGCATGAATATGATTTGGTCATGTTTATTGTAATACGGTTATTCATTTAAGTAAGAGAATAAATTGTTGTTCTGTTTACATTAATAAAACCTTATATGGTTACACACCCAATGAAAATAGTTCGTTGGATCTCGATCATAGTGATACACATAATCATAATATTGAAACCAAAAGATGCAAAGTTAATAATGATAGTGCAACTTATTTGTAGCACTGCCGTTTAGGTCATATTAGTGTAAAGCGCATGAAGAAACTCCATGCTGATGGGCTTTTGGAATCACTTGATTATGAATCAGTTGATGCTTGCGAACCATGCCTCATGGGCAAGATGACTAAGACTCTGTTCTTCGGAACAATGAAGCGAGCAACAAATTTGTTGGAAATCATACATACTTATGTATGTGGTCCGATAAATATTGAGGCTCGCGACAGGTATCATTATTTTCTGATCTTCACAGATGATTTGAGCAGATATGAGTATATCTACTTGATGAAACATAAGTCTGAAACATTTGAAAAGTTCAAAGAATTTCAAAGTGAAGTGAAAAATCATCGTAACAAGAAAATAAAGTTTCTACGATCTGATCGTAGAGAAGAGTATTTGAGTTACGAGTTGGGCCTTCAGTTAAAAACAATGTGAAATAGTTTCACTACTCACGCCACCTGGAACACCACAATGTAATGGTGTGTCCGAACGTCATAACCGTACTTTATTAGATATGGTGCGATCTATGATGTCTCTTACCGATATACCACTATCGTTTTGGGGGTATGCATTAGAGACAGTTGCATTCACGTTAAATAGGGCACCATCTAAATCCGTTGAGACGACACTGTATGAACTATGGTTTGGCAAGAAACCAAAGTTGTCGTTTCTTAAAGTTTGAGGTTGTGATCCTTATGTGAAAAAGTTTCATCCTGATAAGCTCAAAACCAAATCGGAGAAATATGTCTTCATAGGATATCCAAAAGAAACTATTGGATACACCTTCTATCACAAGACCGAAGGCAAGACTTTTGTTGCTAAATTCGGAAAGTTTCTAGAGAAGGAGTTTCTCTCGAAAGAAGTGAGTGGGAGGAAAGTAGAACTTGATAAGGTAATTGTACCTTCTCCCTTATTGGAAAGTAGTTCATCACAGAAATCTGTTCCTGTGACTACTACACCAATTAGTGAGGAAGCTAATGATGATAATCATAAAACTTCAGATCAAGTTACTACCAAATCTCGTAGGTAAACCAAAGTGAGATCTGCACCAGAGTGGTATAGTAATCCTGTTTTGGAAGTCATGTTACTAGACCATGACGAACTTGCGAACTATGAGGAAGCGATGATGAGCCCAGATTCCGCGAAATGGTTTGAGGCCATGAAATCTGAGATATGATCCATGTATGAGAACAAAGTTTGGACTTTGGTTGACTTGCCCGATGATCGGCAAGCAATTGAGAATAAATGGATCTTCAAGAGGAAGACGGACGCTGATAGTAGTGTTATTATCTACAAAGCTAGAATTGTCGCAAAAAGTTTTCGACAAGTTCAAGGTGTTGACTACGATGAGAGCTTCTCACTCGTATCTATGCTTAAGTCTGTTCGAATCATGTTAGCAATTGCCACATTTTATGAAATCTGGCAAATGGATAAACAAAACTACATTCCTTAATGGATTTATTAAAGAAGAGTTGTATACGATGCAACTAGTAGGTTTTGTCAATCCTAAAGGTGCTAACGAAATATGCAAGCTCCAGCGATTCATCTATGGACTGGTGCAAGCATCTCAGAGTTGGAATACACGCTTTGATAAGTTGATCAAAGCATATAGTTTTATACAGACTTGTGGTGAAGCCTGTATTTACAAGAAAGTGAGTGGAAGCACTACAGCATCTCTGATAAGTATATGTGAATGACATATTGTTGATCGGAAATAATGTAGAATTATTCTGTAAAGCATAAAGGAGTATTTGAAAGGAGTTTTTTCAAAGAAAGACTTCGGTGAAGCTGCTTACATATTGAGCTTCAAGATCTATAAAGATAGATCAAGACGCTTGATAAGTTTTTTCAATGAGTACATACCTTGACAAGATTTTGAAGTAGTTCAAAAATGGAGCAATCAAAGAAAGAGTTCTTGCCTGTATTACAAGGTGTGAAGTTGAGTAAGACTCAAATCCCGACCACGGCAGAAGATAGAAAGAGAATGAAAGTCATTCCCTATGCCTCAGTCATAGGTTCTATAAAGTATGCCATACTGTGTACCAGATCTATTGTATACCCTGCATTGATTTGGCAAGGGAGTACAATAGTGATCTAGGGGTAGATCACTGGACAGCGGTCAAAATTATCCTTAGTAGAATAAGGAAATATTTCTCGATTATGGAGGTGACAAAAAGTTCGTCGTAAAAAGTTACGTCGATGCAAGTTTTGACACGGACCTGGATGACTCTAAGTCTCGATCTAGATACATATTGAAAGTGGGAGCAATTAGCTAGAGTAGCTCCGTGCAGAGCATTGTAGACATAGAAATTGCAAAATACATAACGGATCTGAATGTGAAAGACCGCTGACTAAGATTCTCTCACAAGCAAAACATCATCACACCTTAGTACTCTTTGGGTGTTAATCACATAGCGATGTGAACTAGATTACCGAATCTAGTAAACCCTTTGGGTGTTGGTCACATCACAATGTGAACTATGGGTGTTAATCACATGATGATGTGAACTATCGATGTTAATCACATGGTGATGTGATCTAGATTATTGACTCTAGTGCAAGTGGGAGACTGAAGGAAATATGCCCTAGAGGCAATAATAAAGTTACTATTTATTTCCTTATATCATGATAAATGTTTATTATTCATGCTAGAATTGTATTAACCGGAAACATAATGCATGTGTGAATACATAGACAAACAGAGTGTCACTAGTATGCCTCTACTTGACTAGCTCGTTAATCAAAGATGGTTATGTTTCCTAACCATGGACAAAAGAGTTGTTATTTGATTAACGAGATCACATCATTAGTTGAATGATCTGATTGACATGACCCATTCCATTAGCTTAGCACCCGATCGTTTAGTATGTTGCTATTGCTTTCTTCATGACTTATACATGTTCCTATGACTATGAGATTATGCAACTCCCGTTTGCCGGAGGAACACTTTGGGTGCTACCAAACGTCACAACGTAACTGGGTGATTATAAAGGAGTACTACAGGTGTCTCCAAAGGTACATGTTGGGTTGGCGTATTTCGAGATTAGGATTTGTCACTCCGATTGTCGGAGAGGTATCTCTGGGCCCTCTCGGTAATGCACATCACATAAGCCTTGCAAGCATTACAACTAATGTGTTAGTTGTGAGATGATGTATTACGGAACGAGTAAAGAGACTTGTCGGTAACGAGATTGAACTAGGTATTGGATACCGACGATCGAATCTCGGGCAAGTAACATACCGATGACAAAGGGAACAACGTATGTTGTTATGCGGTTTGACCGATAAAGATCTTCATAGAATATGTAGGAGCCAATATGGGCATCCAGGTCCCGCTCTTGGTTATTGACCAGAGACGTGTCTCGGTCATGTCTACATTGTTCTCGAACCGTAGGGTCCGCACGCTTAAGGTTTCGATGACAGTTATATTATGAGTTTATGAGTTTTGATGTACCGAAGGAGTTCGGAGTCCCAGATGAGATCGAGGACATGACGAGGAGTCTCGAAATGGTCGAGACGTAAAGATCGATATATTGGACGACTATATTCGGACTTCGGAAAGGTTCCGAGTGATTCGGGTATTTTTCGGAGTACCGGAGAGTTACGGGAATTCGCCGGGGAGTATATGGGCCTTATTGGGCCATACGGGAATAGAGGAGAGAGGCCAAAAGGAAGGAGGCCTGCACCCCCCCTCTGGTCTGAATTGGACAAGGGGCGCAGCCCCCTTTTCCTTATTCCTCTCCCCCTCTTTCCCCTTCTCCTACTCCAACAAGGAAGGAGGGAGTCCTACTCCCGGTGGGAGTAGGACTCCCCTTGGCGCGCCTCCTCCTAGGCCGGCCGGCCCCTCCCCCTTGCTCCTTTAAATACGGAGGCAGGGGGCACCCCATGACACACAAGTTGATCATTGAGATCGTTCCTTAGCCGTGTGCGGTGCCCCCTGCCACCATATTCCACCTCGATCATATCGTTGTAGTGCTTAGGCGAAGCCCTGCATCGGTATTACATCAAGATCGTCGCCACGCCGTCGTGCTGACGGAACTCCTCCCCGAAGCTTTGCTGGATCGGAGCCCGGGGATCGTCATCGAGCTGTACGTGTACTTAGAACTCGGAGGTGCCGGAGTAACGGTGCTTGGATCGGTCGGATCGGGAAGAAGACGTACGACTACTTCCTCTATGTTGTGTCAACGCTTCCGTTGCGATCTACAAGGTACGTAGATCATACTCTCCCCCTCGTTGTTATGCATCACCATGATCTTGCGTGTGCGTAGGAAATTTTTTGAAATTACTACGTTCCCCAACACAGCCATCATCAAGCTTCGTCACTTCACCAGCAACTCAGGTCCGTCCTCCTCCCTCTCTACTCATCTTGTGTTGTGGTACAAAAAAAATCAGACTCAACATGTGTAGCAGTAGGTCTAAAGGTGCATCGCATGTTTGTGCTATGGTAGTTCCTGATTTATAAGCATGTATTGATCTTGGTTTTGTTTTGTATGCAGGGTACTCGATGTTTCATGATTTGTAATACAGATTTCCTGTTGGTTCGACGAACATAATGGAACAAGGCAGATGAGTTCTCCTCTTCTCTTTCCCCCTCTACAAAAAATCAGTTCCAATTGCCGTACAATTTCCCCGGTATGGCTTTCGAGAATGGAACTTTCCACTCATTTGTTGTTGTTTGGCCTACATCTAGAGGTAAAATGTTTTCTTGAATTCAGTGACTACTTGAAGTCTTCAACTCGAGTTGGACAACATATGTAAAGTTGAATTCAGTGAGATATCATGATTTGATTTCACTTTCTATGTAGAGTTGATTTGAGTTCACTGAAACAGGGCTTGAGAGTGCTTCTGGGCTTGCACGTGAATGACGTCGGGTGACGTGCGGTGCTCGGGAGACGCCACCACGATGAAGGCATGAACAAGCTGGTCCATGCATGGTTCTGGCTGTACCACAGGTAGGATCGCATGGTATCCTTTCCACTTCCATCCCGTTTCAGTTGTGCAAATGCCTGCTTTGTTGGAAATATGCCCTAGAGGCAATAATAAATTGGTTATTATTATATTTCCTTGTTCATGATGATCGTTTATTATCCATGCTATAATTGTATTGACAGGAAACTCAGATACATGTGTGGATACATGGACAACACCATGTCCCTAGTAAGCCTCTAGTTGACTAGCTCGTTGATCAATAGATGGTTACGGTTTCCTGATCATGGATATTGGATGTCGTTGATAACGGGATCACATCATTAGGAGAATGATCTGATGGACAAGACTCAATCCTAAGCATAGCACTAGATCGTGTAGTTCGTATGCTAAAGCTTTTCTTATGTCAAGTATCATTTCCTTAGACCATGAGATTGTGCAACTCCCGGATACCGTAGGAGTGCTTTGGGTGTGCCAAACGTCACAACGTAACTGGGTGGCTATAAAGGTACACTACGGGTATCTCCGAAAGTGTCTGTTGGGTTGGCACGAATCGAGACTGGGATTTGTCACTCCGTGTGATGGAGAGGTATCTCTGGGCCCACTCGGTAGGACATCATCATAATGTGCACAATGTGATCAAGGAGTTCACCACGGGATGATGTGTTACGGAACGAGTAAAGAGACTTGCCGGTAACGAGATTGAACAAGGTATCGGGATACCGACGGTCGAATCTCGGGCAAGTATCGTACCGATAGACAAAGGGAATTGTATACGGGATTGATTAAGTCCTTGACATCGTGGTTCATCCGATGAGATCATCGTGGAACATGTGGGAGCCAACATGGGTATCCAGATCCCGCTGTTGGTTATTGACCGGAGAATGTCTCGGTCATGTCTGCATGTCTCCCGAACCCGTAGGGTCTACACACTTAAGGTTCGATGACGCTAGGGTTATAAAGGAAGTTTGTATGTGGTTACCGAATGTTGTTTGGAGTCCCGGATGAGATCCCGGACGTCACGAGGAGTTCCGGAATGGTCCGGAGGTAAAGATTTATATATAGGAAGTCCTATTTCGGCCATCGAGACAAGTTTCGGGGTCATCGGTATTGTACCGGGACCACCGGAAGGGTCCCGGGGGCCCACCGAGTGGGGCCACCTGCCCCCGGGGGCCACATGGGCTGTAGGGGGTGCGCCTTGGCCTATATGGGCCAAGGGAACCAGCCCCAAGAGGCCCATGCGCCAAGAGATGAGGGATATGAAGAGTCCTAAAGGGGGAAGGCACCTCCGAGGTGCCTTGGGGAGGAGGGACTCCTCCTAGCCGCACCCTTCCTTGGAGGAAGGGCCAAGGCTGCGCCTCCCCCCCCCCTCTCCCTTGCCCCTATATATATGTGGGGGGTGGGAGGGCAGCCATACCCATGTTCTGCCGCAGCCCTCTCCCCTCTCCCAAGTCATTCTCCTCTCCCGTGGTGCTTGGCGAAGCCCTGCAGGATTGCCACGCTCCTCCACCACCACCACGCCGTTGTGCTGCTGCTGGATGGAGTCTTCCTCAACTTATCCCTCTCTCCTTGCTGGATCAAGGCGTGGGAGACATCGTCGGGTTGTACGTGTGTTGAACGCGGAGGTGCCGTCCGTTCGGCACTTGGTCATCGGTGATTTGGATCACGACGAGTACGACTCCATCAACCCCGTTCACTTGAACGCTTCCGCTTAGCGATCTACAAGGGTATGTAGATGCACTCTCCTTCCCTTCGTTGCTGGTCTCTCCATAGATAGATCTTGGTGACACGTAGGAAAATTTTGAATTTCTGCTACGTTCCCCTACAGTGGCATCATGAGCTAGGTCTATTGCGTAGATTCTATGCACGAGTAGAACACAAAGTAGTTGTGGGCATTGATTTTGTTCAATATGCTTACCGTTACTAGTCCAATCTTGATTCGGCGGCATCGTGGGATGAAGCGGCCCGAACCGACCTTACACGTACTCTTACGTGAGACTAGTTTCACCGACTGACATGCACTAGTTGCATAAGGTGGCTAGCGGGTGTCTGTCTCTCCCACTTTAGTTGGATCGGATTCGATGAAAAGGGTCCTTATGAAGGGTAAATAGCAATTGGCATATCACGTTGTGGTTTTGCGTAGGTAAGAAACGTTCTTGCTAGAAACCCATAGCAGCCACGTAAAACATGCAAACAACAATTAGAGGACGTCTAACTTGTTTTTGCAGGGTATGCTATGTGATGTGATATGGCCAAAAGGATGTGATGAATGATATATGTGATGTATGAGATTGATCATGTTCTTGTAATAGGAATCACGACTTGCATGTCGATGAGTATGACAACCAGCAGGAGCCATAGGAGTTGTCTTAATTTATTTATGACCTGCGTGTCAACATAAACGTCATGTAATTAGTTTACTTTATTGCTAACCGTTAGCTGTAGTAGTAGAAGTAATAGTTGACGAGACAACTTCAAGAAGACACAATGATGGAGATCATGATGATGGAGATCATGGTGTCATGCCGGTGACAAGATGATCATGGACCCCCAAGATGGAGATCAAAGGAGCTATATGATATTGGCCATATCATGTCACTACTATTTGATTGCATGTGATGTTTATCATGTTTATACATCTTATTTGCTTAGAACGACGGTAGTAAATAAGATGATCCCTCATTAAAATTTCAAGAAAGTGTTCCCCCTAACTGTGCACCGTTGCGACAGTTCGTTGTTTCAAAGCACCACGTGATGATCGGGTGTTAGATCCTAACGTTCACATACAACGGGTGTAAGACAGATTTACACACGCGAAACACTTAGGTTGACTTGACGAGCCTAGCATGTGTACAGACATGGCCTCGGAACACAGAAGACCGAAAGGTCGAGCATGAGTCGTATAGAAGATACGATCAACATGAAGATGTTCACCGACGTTGACTGGTCCGTCTCACGTGATGATCGGACACGGCCTAGTTGACTCGGATCATGTAATCACTTAGATGACTAGAGGGATGTCTATCTGAGTGGGAGTTCATAAGATGAACTTAATTATCCCGAACATAGTCGAAAGGTCTTCGCAAATTATGTCGTAGCACACGCTTTAGTTCTACTGTTTAGATATGTTCCTAGAGAAAAATTAGTTGAAAGTTGATAGTAGCAATTATGCGGACTAGGTCCGTAAACTAAGGATTGTCCTCATTGCTTCTTAGAAGGCTTATGTCCTTAATGCACCGCTCAGTGTGCTGAACCTCGAACGTTGTCTGTGGATGTTGCGAACATCTGACATACACGTTTTGATAACTACATGATAGTTCAGTTAAACGGTTTAGAGTTGAGGCACCGAAGATGTTTTGAAACGTCGCGAAACATATGAGATGTTTCGAGGGCTGAAATTGGAATTTCAGGCTCGTGCCCACGTCAAGAGGTATAAGACCTCCGACGATTTTCTTAGCCTGCAAACTAAGGGAGAAAAGCTCAATTGTTGAGCTTTTGCTCAGATTGTCTGAGTACAACAATCATTTGAATCAAGTGGGAGTTAATCTTCCAGATGAGATAGTGATGTTTCTCCGAAGTCGTTACCACCAAGCTGCTAGAGCTTCGTGATGAACTATAATATATTAGGGACATATATGATGATCCCTGAGATATTCACGATGTTTGACACCACAAAAGTAGGAATCAAGAAGTAGCATCAATTGTTGATGGTTGGTGAAACCACTAGTTTCAAGAAGGGCAAGGGCAAGAAGGGATACTTCATGAAACGGCAATTCAGCTGCTGCTCTAGTGGAGAAACCAAGGTTGAACCCAAACCCGAGACTGAGTGCTTCTGTAATAAGGGGAACAGCCACTGGAGCAGAATTACCCTAGATACTTGGTAGATTAGAAGGCTGGCAAGGTCGATAGAAGTATATTGGATATACATTGGGTTGATGTGTACTTTACTAGTACTCCTAGTAGCACCAGGCTATTAGATACCGGTTCGGTTGCTAAGTGTTAGTAACTCGAAATAAAAGCTACGGAATAAACGGAGACTAGCTAAAGGTGAGCTGACGATATGTGTTGGAAGTGTTTCCAATGTTGATATGATCAAGCATCGCACACTCCCTCTACCATCGAGATTGGTGCTAAACCTAAATAATTGTTATTTGGTGTTTGCGTTGAGCATAGACATGATTGGATTATGACTATCACAATACGGTTATTCATTTAAGGAGAATAATTGTTACTCTGTTTATTTGAATAATACCTTCAATGGTCTCACGCCTAAAATGAATGGTTTATTGAATCTCGATCGTAGTGATACACATGTTCATGCCAAAAGATATAAGATAGTAATGATAGTACCACCTACTTGTGGCACTGCCACTTAAGTCATATCGGTATAAAACGCATGAAGAAGCTCCATGTTGATGGATCTTTAGACTCACTCATTTTGAAAAGTTTGAGACATGCGAACCATGTCTATTGGTGTATATGCATAAAGAAACTCCATGAAAATGGACCATTTGGACTCACTTGATTTTGAATCACTTGAGACATGCAAATCATACCACATGGGCAAGATGACTGAAAGCCTCGGTTTCAGTAAAATGGAACCAGAAAGCAACTTGCTGGAAGTAATACATTTTGATGTGTGCAGTCCAATGAGTGCTGAGGCATGTAGTGGATATCGTTATGTTCTTCACAGATGATTTGAGTAGATGTTGAGTATATTTACTTGATGAATCACGAGTCTGAATTATTGAAAGGTTCAAGTAATTTCAGTGTGAAGTTGAAAGATCGTCGTGACAAGAGGATAAAAGATCTATGATATGATCATAGAGATGAATATCTGAATTACGAGTTTGGCACAGAATTAAGACATTGTGGAAATTGTTTCACAACTAATACAGCCTGGAACACCATAGTGTGATGGTGTGTCCGAACATCATAACTGCACCCTATTAGATATGATGCATACCATGATGTTTCTTATCGAATTACCACGATAGTTTATGGGTTAGGCATTAGAGACGACCACATTCACTTTAAATAGGGCACCACGTAATTCCGATGATATGACACCGTATGAACTATGGTTTAGAGAAACCTAAGCTGTCATTTCTTAAAAGTTTGGGGCTGCGACGCTTATGTGAAAAAGTTTCAGGCTGATAAGCTCAAACCCAAAGCGGATAAATGCATCTTCATAGGATACCCAAAACAGTCGGGTATACCTCCTGTCTCAGATTCGAAAGCAATAAGGGATTGTTTCTAGAATCAGGTCCTTTCTCGAGGAAAAGTTTCTCTCGAAGGAATTGAGTGGGAGGATGGTGGAGACTTGATGAGGTTATTGAACCGTCTCTTCAACTAGTGTGTGGCAGGGCACAGGGAGTTGTTCCTGTGGCACCTACACCAATTGAAGTGGAAGCTTATGATAGTGATCATGAAACTTCAGATCAAGTCACTAATCAAACCTCGTAGGATGACAAGGATGCGTACTACTTCAGAGTGGTACGTAATCCTGTCTTAGAAGTCATATTGCTAGACAACAATGAACCTACGAGCTATGGAGAAGCGATGGTGGGCCCGGATTCCGATAAATGGCTCGAGGCCATATAATCCGAGAGAGGATCCATATATGAAAACAAAGTGTAGACTTTGGAAGAACTACTCGATAGTCATAAGGCTGTTGAGTACAGATGGATTTTAAAAGGAAGACGGACAATGATGGTAAATGTCACCATTAAGAAAGCTCGACTTGTCGTTAAGAAGTTTCCCGACAAGTTCAAGGAGTTGACTACGGTGAGACTTTCTCACTCGTAGCGAAGCTAAGAGTCTGTTGGAATTATATTAGCAATTACTGCATCATTTATGAAATCTTGCAGATAGGATGTCAAAACATTGTTTCCTCAACGATTTTTGAGGAAAGGTTGTATGTGATACAACCGAAAGGTTTTGTCAATCCTGAAAGATGCTAATAAGTATGCAAAGCCCCAGCAATCCTTCTAAGGACTGGAGTAAGCATCTCGGAGTTGGAATGTATGCTTTGATGAGATGATCAAAGATTTTGGTGTATACAAAGTTTACGAGAAACTTGTATTTCCATAGAAGTGAGTGGAAGCACTATAGAATTTCTGATGAGTATATGTTGTTGACATATTGTTGATCAGAAATGACGTAGAATTTCTGGAAAGCATATAGGGTTATTTGAAAAGTGTTTTTCAATGGAAAGCCTGGATTAAGCTACTTGAACATTGAGCATCAAGATCTATAAGGATAGATCAAAACGCTTAATGGTACTTTCAAATGAGCACATACCTTGACATGATCTTGAAGGTGTTCAAGATGGATCAGTCAAAGAAGGAGTTCTTGCCCGAGTTGTAAGGCATGAAGTTAAGACTTAAAGCTCGACCACGGCAGAATAGAGAGAAAGGACGAAGGTCGTCCCCTATGCTTAAGACATAGGCTCTACAGTATGCTATGCTGTGTACCGCACCTGAAGTGTGCCTTGCCATGAGTCAGTCAAGGGGTACAAGAGTGATCCAAGAATGGATCACAGGACAACGGTCAAAGTTATCCTTAGTAACTAGTGTACTAAGGAATTTTCTCGATTATGGAGGTGGTAAAAGAATTCGTCATAAAGGGTTACGCCGATGCAAATTTTGACACTAATCCAGATTATTCTGAGTAGTAAACTGGATTCGTATAGTAGAATAGTTATTTGGAATAGCTCCAAATAGAACGTGGTAGCTGCATCTAGGAGATGACATAGAGATTTGTAAAGCACACACGCATATGAAAGGTTCAGACCCATTGACTATAACCTCTCTCACAAGCAACATGATCAAACCCAGAACTCATTGAGTGTTAATCACATAGTGATGTGAACTAAATTATTGACTCTAGTAAACTCTTTGGATGTTGGTCACATGGCGATGTGACCTATGAGTGTTAATCACATGGCGATGTGAACTAGATTATTGACTCTAGTGCAAGTGGGAGACTGTTAGAAATATGCCCTAGAGGCAATAATAAATTGGTTATTATTATATTTCCTTGTTCATGATAATCGTTTATTATCCATGCTATAATTGTATTGATAGGAAACTCAGATACATGTGTGGATACATAGACAACACCATGTCCCTAGTAAGCCTCTAGTTGACTAGCTCGTTGATCAATAGATGGTTACGGTTTCCTGATCATGGACATTGGATGTCATTGATAACGGGGTCACATCATTAGGAGAATGATGTGATGGACAAGACCCAATCCTAAGCATAGCACTAGATCGTGTAGTTCGTATACTAAAGCTTTTCTTATGTCAAGTATCATTTCCTTAGACCATGAGATTGTGCAACTCCCGGATACCGTAGGAGTGCTTTGGGTGTGCCAAACGTCACAACGTAACTGGGTGGCTATAAAGGTACACTACGGGTATCTCCGAAAGTGTCTGTTGGGTTGGCACGAATCGAGACTGGGATTTGTCACTCCATGTGATGGAGAGGTATCTCTGGGCCCACTCGGTAGGACATCATCATAATGTGCATAATGTGATCAAGGAGTTGACCACGGGATGATGTGTTACGGAACGAGTAAAGAGACTTGCCGGTAACGAGATTGAACAAGGTATCGGGATACCGACGATCGAATCCCGGGCAAGTATCGTACCGATAGACAAAGGGAATTGTATACGGGATTGATTAAGTCCTTGACATCGTGGTTCATCCGATGAGATCATCATGGAGCATGTGGGAGCCAACATCGGTATCCAGATCCCGCTGTTGGTTATTGATCGGAGAGTTGTCGCGGCCATGTCTGCATGACTCCCGAACCCGTAGGGTCTACACACTTAAGGTTCGATGACGCTAGGGTTATAGGGAAAGTATGTACGCGGTTACCGAATGTTGTTCGGAGTCCCGGATGAGATCCCGGACGTCACGAGGAGTTCCGGAATGGTCCGAAGATAAAGATTGATATATAGGAAGTATGGTTTTGGCCACCGGAATTGTTCCGGGCATCACCGGTAGTGTACCGGGACCACCGGAGGGGTCCGGGGGTCCACCGGGAGGGCCACGGGCCCCGGAGGCATACATGGGCCAAGTGTAAGAAGGGACTAGCCCCTAGGTGGGCTGGGGCGCCTCCCCACCAAGGCCCATGCGCCTAAAGGGAAGAGGGGGCAAATCCTAAGGGCAGATGGGCCCTAAGGCCCATGCCTGGTGCGCCTCCCTCTCCCCCCCCCACTTGGCCGCCACCCCAGATGGGGATTGGGGCTGCCGCCACCCCTAGGGTGGAAACCCTAGGTGGGGGCGTAGCCCTTCCTCCCCCCTATATATATAGTGGAGGCAAAGGGGCAGCACAACACATGAAGTTCCTCCCCTATTGGCGCAGCCCTACCCCTCTCCCTCCTCGTCTCTCGTAGTGCTTGGCGAAGCCTTGCTGGAGTCCCGCGCTCCTCCACCACCACCACGCCATCATGCTGCTGCTGAATGAAGTCTTCCCCAACCTCTCCTTCTCCCCTTGCTAGATCAAGGCGTAGGAGACGTCACCGGGCTGTACGTGTGTTGAACGCGAAGGTGCCGTCCGTTCGGCACTAGGATCATCGGTGATTTGGATCACGACGAGTACGACTCCATCAACCCCGTTCACTTGAACGCTTCCGCTTAGCGATCTACAAGGGTATGTAGATACACTCTCCTTCCCCTCGTTGCTAGATTACTCCATAGATTGATCTTGATGATGCGTAGAAAATTTTGAATTTCTGCTACGTTCCCCAACAGGAGATACACGAGACAGAGAACTGGGGTTTGGAGAAGTGGGTTCAGTCTATTACTCAATCGTGCCCGTCTCATCCGGTCCAGGACCTACTTAACCACCTATCACAACTCCCAGGTGGCCGGGTCGAAAAGCCGGCTGGGCTTCTTGTTTCTCTTGGGCCGGTCGGCGTCGTTGGTGGGCTTGGGCGTAGCGGTATTCGTGACATAGCCACTTTGGTTAGAGAGGAGGTCACATTATTCAGAGAGGCCACTAGATAGTGTTATTTTCTTTTCTCTCTTTTGAGTTCTCATGAAAACGTCTAAAATATTTTTTGCAGAGAGGTGTATATTAATTTTATGTTATTATTTTTTTCATCCGAAAATACTTGTCACATGTTACAAAAGTGATGCTCTTATCATGTTGGATCGAGATGAGATGAATGGAGATTTTCCCGCTCCCCGTCGCGTAGCGCGTGCAGCCCGCCTTTTAGCCCCTGCGAAACATAAAAGTCAGGATAAACGGATAAGATAGACCCACGGCCACGGGGGGCCGCTCGCCGGAGGCTGTTGCTCCTCCACGACGCCAGCGGCTACCTACTTACCTCCATGGCCGCCGGCGCCGCGGCCGCCGTACACCACCACCATCCTTTCGTGGCTTCGCTCCGCCCTGCTCCGAGGCGGCTCAGCAGCAGCAGCGCCAGCAGCTCGCCGCCCCATCCTGCGGCCTTGCTCTGCTGCTCCGGTCCCAAGACGCCGAGCGTCCAGCTCCAGGCTCCCCGCGTTGCGTTCAACCCCTCCGGCAACTTCGACCTCTCCCTCTCCGACCAAGACGGTGAGCTCTACCAACATTAGCATTAGCAGCCACTTCACTGAAACCCAATTAAAATACCACTCCAAACTCTCCCTGGGACGATTAGTTTCACAGTGCAACATCAACAGATGGCATCATCTTCTTCTTTTTGAGCGAAACATATGACGAGATCTCAACATATGACACTATCGGAACCATGATTTTGGTTCCTGTCCTCAATTTATTTGTGCAAGGTCGTTGTGGCAATCGATTTTGGTATTCAGTAGTTCTGGAGAGGTACAGCATAGCATGCACCAATTCTGCATTGGTCAAGGCCTACAATTTTGCCACCCACACACAACTGGTTCTATTTTCCAACCAACATGATGATGTTAAATGACAGGGAATGTGCCCTGGAAATGCTCAAGTACCTACAAACTGCTTCTCATGTATGGCACCCTGTTATACCCTGTTCAGCTGCTCTGATAGCTTCTTCAAGGGTGATGGATTCGATTGTTGTATGTCAGTCAGATTATAAAGTCCTCACATGATAGTGTGTGCGTGGCGTGGAATTCATATCGTTGTTTTCCTTGAGTGAGCTCATATATTTTGCTTGCAATTAATATCCTTTCATTGCTTTCTTAGATGCACCACAAGTTGAGCCTCCTCCACCACCTACGGAAGGGCGCATCGAGATTGTTATCAACAAGGATATCATCCGAACACTTGACCTATCGCCCGTCCAAGAAGCACTCGGCAACCTGAATTCCTTGACGACAGGTAGTCCTTGGCCCTACGCCCCTACCTCGAACATCATGCAGCTGCATTTTGCACCAGGAGACTTTAACTGACCAGAATCTTATGCACGTTATTCAGCTCAATCAAGAAATCTGTTGGACAGAACCGTCGGTTTCACAATAAACTATGAGAGAGAGGATCCATACGATACGAGAGAACTGTCGGAGTTCCCAGACGTGAGGCTATGGTTTGTGAGGCTCGATGCCTCCTGCCCCTGGTTTCCGGTGGTGCTTGACTGGAGAGCCGGTGAGCTCGCCAGGTACGCTGCAATGCTGGTCCCTCACCAGGTAACCACAGAAACTGAATCATCTGAAATCAGCACGTGTGGTCTCATCCCAAAAAAGTGCGATCGACATACATACACTCGTGTGTCATGTTCAGAGGTGATGAAATTTACGAACTATTACTGCAGATGAGCATGCGTCATGGTGTAGTCTTCAACCCGGAGGCGCTGGAGCTGTTTGGGATGAAGAAAGTGTTCCTCGTCTACTCGTGGCTGAAGCAGCAGAACCATGCCAAGCCCAGGTTGAAGACGGGCGACATGGCCAAGATGCTCGGTTTCGGCATCGGAGATGAGTTGTTTGATTTGATCGAGAAGTATCCTGTTGATGAACTCTAGATCCTCATGCTGAAACAGTTGGTGAAGAATAGATATCATTACCCTGCAAAAGAAAAGAAAAGAAAAGAAAAGATATCATCCACAGTTACTTTACTGGTGCTATATATAGTGTACACCTGCCGTTCTTGTATACAGACCATAAGTGAATCAGGATCTATAAGAAGGTAGTCACGCAAGGGATAATATTTTGAGCGTAAAGCCTAGAGAATTTTCCCGGGCATGTAGCATCAGATGCTAATCACATGAGCGTTATAGCCCTTTTTGTCTTTTATGAAATGTGCACTTTTAAAAGGGCATGAAATCATTAAGAAAAAAAAAGCAGAAACAACTAAAGCATAATTTGGTTAGCTCCAGGCCTGGATGCAAATGCCTAGCTTGTAAGGCCAACTAAGAATAAGGCTGAACTGAATGCACATATATTCCGCCTGGAAATGTATGGACTTAATTTCCCTTTTTTGAGGGTTGAAATGCATGAACTTCACATTTTTTTAAAAAAAGGAGGACGACCCCCGGCCTCTGCATCTGGGCGATGCATACGGCCATTTTATTAATTATTGACACAAGACCGTACAGAGTCATACAACAATAAGTCTAAAGCCACCAAACAAGCAACAACTGTCGCTATCCCTATCCAGTTGATGTAGGGGCGCTGAAAGTATGGGCCTAATACCAAACAGACCACGCAGCCAAACCTAAACATATAAAGACTTGAGGTCCCACCCAGGACGCCTGCCTGGTATGGGCACCCACCAGTCCGGCGTGCTTCTCAACCAGGACCCCTGCCGGGTATGAGGCCGCCGCAGCCGCCTGCCATCAATCCATCTTCAGAGCTATACTGCTGCACCGACCTTGCCAGGCCTATCTGCCATCAACGCCACCATGACGCCAGACAGCTTCCACCTCCTGCACGAGTCCATCTCCGCGCATCAGACGCCGAGTCTCCACAGCGCCACGCCGCCGAGATCTGCCACCATCAATGTGTAAGATGAAGCACCGCTCCACCAAAGTCGCCGTCCTCTAGTCCCTCGAGCCCGTGTGCACCCCAAGAATGACGCCCCCGGGGGGAAACGACACCAGAGAGCCGCCGTCATCCGATCTACTGATCTAGGGTTTCCCCCGGAGGTAGCAGAGAGTGGCCTTGAACTTCTCCACGACGATGCCTTCAGGAAGGGAACGACGCAGATAGCGTCGCCATCGCCGGCCTTGACAATAGCCAATAGCAGGTTTTCACCCGGATCTGATCGAAGACCTCCATCCCTCGTGCACGGGTCGCCGCCGTCCTTGCCGGGATCTGGATGATCTCGCTGCTAGATCTCAGCAAGGAGAAGCCCCCCACCGAGACCCGCCGGCCGAGCAGGGGAAGCAGAGACCGCGCCCGCAGGATCAGATCCGTGATGGATCCATGCCCGCGCCGCCGCCCCGGAATCAGCCCCGCGCGCAGCCGCCACCGCCTGCCGAGGCTCGCCGCCGCGTGCCCCGCGCCCCGCCACCGCTCGCTGAGGCCTGCTACCTCGCGCCAAACCGCGAGCGCCGCAGGACACTGCCGCCTGCCGCCTAGATCCGCCGCCCGCGGAGGAAGGGGAGTCGGGAGAGGGAGTCCCCCTGCCGCCGCCGTCTGCCACGTGGGTTTCACCCGGCGGCGTCACCCGGCGGCGGCGTGAGGAGGGGAGAAGGAGAGGACGGCGGCGGCCCTAGGGTTGGAGAGCCCCCGAGTCGCCCAGGACGGGGGCGACGCGAGGGGTTAGTTTTCTCTACCTTGAACTTCACATGAAGCAGCCAAGTTCTCACCTCACCTTTTGTAATCTTGCTCAGCAAATGCAGGTGCTTGATTAATCATGGCTCCACCGTGTTTATCTCGTGATTGATTTCAGTTTCTAATGCCAGCTGAACTAACAAGCCGAGGTAGACTTGGATCATTTGACGGTTATTTTGCTTGCCTGCGGGCATGACAACTCGCATCTCACCCTGCATAATATAAAGATCCTCGGAATCGGATCTAATACCTTTCTTTGGCCGGTCACACACTCTAGCCAGGGTTCTTCGACGCAGATTGCTTGCATAGTTTTCCCTTCTTTCTTTTTTCCCTGAGAAACAACATTGATGTACACGCACACAGTCACACCACCGCACAACACACACACTCAAACAAATGCCTACTGAAGGCCCGATCGAAATTGTGGAGTTTAAAATTGATGGAATCGCAACATGTGTCGCTATTTGATACTTCCTCGCTGTTCCCAAATCTTATATTATGGCTGCGCCTACCGCGACCAACCTGACCGGCCAGCCGCCCCGCCGTCGTCGCCTCTGCCGCCGCGATTTGTCCGGCGGGATCGCACGAGGAAGAAAGGGAGAGAGATGAGGAGCAGCGAGGCCATGGAGCTCCTGGGCTTCGCTCCCTGCTCCCGCCCGTCCCCTTCCGAGGTTAAGGCTGCGTATAGAAGAATGGTCATGGAGTCCCATCCCGATCGCGTCCCGATGGATCAGAAGCCTCAAGCCGAGTCAAAATTCAAGCAGGTAGTAGAAGCATATTCTTGTTTGAAGGATGGTCGAAGATTTGGGAACAGAATGGAAGTACATGTAATGAGGTCTGGTGTTCCAACGGGATACAGAAGATCAAACAAGATATTGGTTAAAGCCCCCTTTCTGCTCATAATTTGTGCCGCAGTTTCCTTTGGTTCCTACAGCGCTTCGAGGGCATACCAGCGGCAAAAGGATGTGTGTTCCTCTCAGAACCCTTTTCTTCCATAATGGAACTCATTGTACTGTCGATATCCATATAAGCTAATAGAAGAGAAGATCTCTGTGTTGCAATTTGAGATGCAAAACAATCTCTGCACTGAATAAAGGCACCAATCACTGTTTGTGATTTCAAAGAAAAGACACATGCTTTGTAGATGTTCAGTTTAGCTCTAGGGAGCATATGCTCCTGCGCGCCGCTTCCCTGAACGTTTTGTCCAGTGGACAAAAGATGTCATTAGTAACGGAAAGGTTGCCATCACTATTAATGATGTTATTGGCCCGTATTTTGTTACCAGGAAGGGTTTGAGGCAAGGGGATCCGTTTTCCCCCTTGCTTTTCAATTTGGCGGCTGATGTTCTTGCTACCCTGGTGCAAAGGGCGCAAGAACAAGGATTTATCAAGGGAGTGTTGCCTAGGTTGTATTCAGGAGGTCTAAATATTTTGCAATATGCGGACGATACTATTTTTTGTTTTGAAGATGACCTTGAGGGGGCTAGGAACCTCAAAATAATTCTATGTGTTTTTGAGCATTTGACCGGTCTGAAGATTAATTTTTTAAAAAGTGAAAATTTCTATTTCGGTAAAGCTTTGGAGAAACAAGCTGACTACGCCGGCATTTTTACTTCTGCTATTGGGGGCTTCCCTTTTAAGTATTTAGGTCTTCCCCTGCATTATAAAAAGCTTTGTAATGCTGACTGGAAGCCAGCGGAAGAAAAAGTAGAGAAAGGAGGTGCAGCGTGGCAGGGGGCTCTTTTATCTATGGGTGGTAGGCTTATCCGTACTGAAACTTGCTTGAGTAACGTCATTAGTCATTTACTTAACTTTTTCCGTCTACCAAAGGGAGTAGGCAAAAAGAATCGACTTCTTTCGAGCTCGGGTGCTTTGGCAAGAGAAAGAGGGGGTTAGGAAGTTTCATTTAGTTAACTGGCTTGATGTCTGTCAACCTAGAGACCAAGGGGGGTTGGGTGTTACTAATCTGGATATCAAGAATATTAGTCTTTTGTGTAAATGGCTCTGGAGACTTGAGAATGAAGATGGGGATTAGCAGGAGATGATTAGAGCAAAGTATTTGAAGAGGAAAACTTTGTCTCATTGTGAGTCATCTCCTACCAACTCTCATTTCTGGAATGGTATCATGAGCGTTAAAAATATCTTTTACAACTGTTGTCAGAGAATTGTTGGAGATGGGTGTAAAACTAGATTTTGGGAAGATGCTTGGATCCACAACAAGCCTCTCTGTCAACTTTTTCCTTGCTTGTACAAACTTACTTTCCATCAAAACATTACGGTTGCTAAAGCATTTGAACAAGATTTTAACTGCATTAGATTTAGGAGATGTTTATATGGGGAGACATTGGATATGTGGAATAAACTTCTAGATATGTGCAGTCAGGTTGTTCTGAGTGAGGAACATGACAAAGTCAAATGGCAGCTCTGGCCAGTTCTCTGTTAAATCTCTTTATCAATATATTATTGCTAGGAGAGTAGTGTTCCCTTTTAAGTTTCTGTGGAAACTGAAGATATCTTTAAAAATTAAGGCTTTTATTTGGTTAGTTATCAAAGGAAGGATCCTGAGCAAGGACAATTTGTGTAAAAAAGGCTGAAAAGGCACCAACAAATGTGAATTTTGTGATGCCAATGAATGTATTGACCATCTGTTTTTCACAAGCTCTTTTGCTCGGTTTCTTTGGAATGTAGTTGGGAGTGCTTTGGGAAATCCCCAAACACCCCTGTCATTCTTTGACTTCTGCCAGAATTGGCTTCCTAAGTATACTGGGAAAGATAGAGTGGTTATAGCTATTGGTACGGCTGCTTTATTATGGTTGATCTGGAAAACAAGAAATAAATCTTGCTTTCAAAGTTCTTTACCTAATGATCCTACTGATATTATCTTCTCCTTATGTTCCGTGTTGGATTCGTGGGGTGTGCTACAGAAAAGAGGAGTGCAAAAAACTCTTAAGGAAGTGACCAAGAGGTTGGCCCAGATAGCGAGGGACGTCTTCAAGCGTGCTTACGGCTGGGGGCCTGCTGTACGGAGGCTCTGTTGATCAAGTGGTGATAGATGTAGCATTTGCGATGATCTCTCTTGTTCTTTTGCTATAGCACCCTGTAGGTGCAGAGTTTGGTATCTCAGGTTGTAGTGAGTTATTTCACCTGATGCAAAAATGAAGTTTTTTGTTGATGAGCTTCAAGATGTTGTAGCATCCTGTAGGTGCAGATGAAGTGCCTCAAGATGTAGGAGTAGTTTTTTTTTTCATGATGCATATGTTAGGCATCGAAAGAAGTTGAGTCTGTATGAAACTTGATTCGTATGCCGTGACTCCATTTTCGTAATGAAAATGGGGGCCGTGTGGCCCCTTTGATTGAAAAAAATTATGGGACAGAGGGAGTATTTATTTATGAGTTTTGACTAAATCATATGAAAAACAAATCTTAAGGAATTTTCAAACCACATTTAACAGGAGATGTTCCATTCGGTTCAAACATTTTGAAACATTAATTTATCAGTTTTGCTAAAGGGAAATGATTAGCTTCAACCAGCTGATAACCACGCCACATCCGCCTCCTTCAGCGATTGACACGCGTCACATGGGCCCCCACTCCATTGATATCCTTATCACGAGCGAAACACCCCCACACTTTTCTCGCCCGTAGCCAAAACTCATTATGAGTTAACAACTTGGCCAACGTCGTCTGCCCGCGCGCGCTTCGCCGGCGAGCCGCGCCCCTTGTCGCTGCTAGGCGTCCCTCCGCATCCGGCTAACCCCTGCGTCACGGTTGCTGCTAGAGGAGCACATCAAGAAAAGCAACAACTCGTCCAGGCTTGTTTGCGACGATGACTGTTCGGCGGCGGCGTTGAGGAAGATGGCCAAGGAGCAGTCCCTGGTGACGCAGCTACTCGTTGTCTTGCTTCCGGCGATCCAGCTAGCCGGTGGCGATCTCGCCGAGGTCGTCACCAAGATGTTTGAGAGCATACCGGACTGCTCGTCCAAGGCCAAACCGTGCTGAGGCTTTTTGGCTCGATCTGCTAACACAAAGCTTCTACCACAACATCACCTTGGCTGCAATTTTTTTTGCAACAAGGGTCTTGTTGCAGGAATACAAAGAAGAGGCCGGAGATGTTGTTGAAATTTTTGCAACAAGGGTCTTGTTGCAGGAATACAGAGAAGAGGCCGGAGATGGTCTTGCAACAAAGGTTATCTTGTAATGCAAGTTTTGTAACAAGGGTCTTGTTGCAAGAATACAGAGAAGAGGCCGAAGATGTTGTTGAAATTTTTGCAACAAGGGTCTTGTTGCAGGAATACAGAGAAGAGGTCGGAGATGGTCTTGCAACAAAAGGTTATCTTGAAATGCAAGTTTTGTAACAAGGGTCTTATTGCATGAACATGGGCGGGTTGGGGTGGCGCCGTGCTGGGCGCAACTCTGTTGGGGCCGGGGGCAAGGTTGTTTGTTTCTGCAACAATGCGTTTGTTGCGGGAATTAATGAGAGGGCATGCGAGGCGCGGGCACTACATCGAACGACTAACAGCGCAGGGATCGAACGGCCATTGATGCGGCGGATATTTTAGAATCATCAGCTAGCGGACGCGTAGCAGCGCCTTTTGTTAAGGCACATCTAGATGCGCTATAAGTATTACACATCTACGTAAGTCCTATATCATTGATTTTACGCTAAGATTCGTGCAAGTATTTTTTTCTTTCTAGTTTAATTTAGTAATTAGATGTGCAATAAATAAGGCATATCCAAATGTGCCCTAAACAGACCCTTTATATATTTGTTTATCTTTGTGGTGCAATCAGACTCGGGTCAACTTAATGAAATCCCATGACCGCCCTCTGTTTCGGGTGGCCCCACCTGTCATCGTGTAAGGTTACCAACGTCTCCGTCCGTCTCCCTCTTTCTCCCCTGTCCCCACCTCCGCTATACACACCCCTCGCTTAAAATAATGAGCTCGACTGACGGAAGCAGCTCGCGGTCTGCTCTCAGTCCACTCCTCGTCGTCGTCGTCGAGCGGCAGCGGCCAGCGTCCGTCGGGAGACCGGCATTTCCTCTTGGCGGGGGCCGAATCCAATCCGTAAGTTGAAATCTCTCTCCCTACTTGCTCTCGGATCCCCGCCCGCCACGCCGCAATTCCCGCAGTTTCCTTGGGGTCTCAATGAGGAAACCGAGGGAGAGCCGCGTGCCGGTTGTGTATTGATCCCCCGGTAATGGCGGCTGTGTGCTGCTGTTGCCGCTGGGCCTACTCTTGCATGCTCGTCCTCGAGGTGTTCGATGGATTGTGCGCAGGGTGTCTGTCCGGCTGGTCTCGTTCCGGTTCTTTGAGGTTTCTGTCCGTTCACCGTCAGTTGCTGAAAATGTCCACAAAACACATAGTAATCCTGGTTTCCTGCCAGCTGATCGTCTGTGTTGAACTGTTGATGCATACTTCTCCAGCTGCTTCTCTTCTCTAGTTGGCATTCATCCTTCCTTTCGTAGACTTTCTGGCTGTAGCTTGGTTGTAATAATTCTGTCAGCAGCCGCTCTCTGTCTGTGACTGAGCGCTGCTTAACGATGTAGATGTGGCCGGTTTTGGCCTCTGCTTAGTAAAAGTGGGGGGCTGGGGAAACCCCCTTATATTTCAAAAAGGAAAAAATTGTGCTCAGGCTGTTTGGTTGATTGCCGTTAACGTTCCAGGCATTGTTTCCTCTTGCAGGATGCACACCATCTTAAGTATAGTATATATCGTTCTATGTTCTGTTCTGTTTGTTTCTTCTTTTGCTGTCTGATCGACACAAGGGCATAATCCAAAGTTTGTCACCTACGGGCTTTTGTTCTCTCTCTGCATAGCAAAAGTGTGCGCAAACTGGAATCTGCTGAGAGTAGTATGGCCACGCCAAATGCTTTGGCTTTCAGTTAAGGACCACATTGTTTCTTTACTTTCTTGGATGCTTGTCGGCCTCAACCTTGGATCCAGTGGCGGAGCTACAACAAATAAGCTGGGCGGGCCAAAAAAAAATTTGATGCTAAACCATATAGTTAAGTAGGCATTAGTCAGTGAAATTTCAGGTTGCTGTATAGGGAAACTGGTATCGAGATGATGTTGTCAAGTAAAATTTGAAGAAAGAAAGGAAATTTCTTATGCGCTAGCTGCCTAGTTCTATGGTCTTGTGCTCGTTGCCTGGGTAGCTAGCCCTAGCCGCTGGCAGCCGCCATGGCCACGCCCGCCTTGGCATGCATGGGAATGGGATGGGTCACCGTCGGCGCTGCTACACGCGGTGGCTGGTTGTCTGGCTGTTGGACCTCTCCGTCTCCAAGTGGCTTGGCTTACTGCTGAATCGGGGCACAAAGCTCATAGCTGGATCCAAGGCAGTGCTTGATGATGGATGCGAAGGAGACATGCACTGCTTGGTTAGTTTGCTACTGGATTAAGCTGTTACATGTACACAAGAGTATTATTTTTCTCTGAAGCTGGGCGGGCCACGGCCTTGTTTTGCCCTCAAGAAGCTCCGCCAGTGCTTGGATCTATATCTTCCTAACAGTAATATAAATGAGGCAGGCACATACAAAAACTGATATTTCCTTCATTGCTTCAATTGGATCTATGCCGCAAAGTTGCTTTTCTTTGCGATATTCAATCCATGTTTTCTTAATTACTGCAATTGCTTCATCCAAATTGGCATTTGCTTTCCTGTTGTTTCCCTTTCAACGTTTTGACCGAGCCTTTCAAATGTTGCCACTCTTTTACAATGACTATGTTACAGTACAAGAATTATGCATTGGTATCATGGTAACATCTGCTATATGTTTTTTTCCTTACAGGAGCTTTTCAGCGCATAAATAATTTGCTAACATGCAGACAAGCGGCCAGTAGCCTTTGCACCGTTTGAGGCACAATGAAGATAGCTTTTCTCACGCTGTTGGTTCTCTCTCTGCTCCTGTTCCCCAGTGGAATCTGCAAGAGTTTGGCTGCAGGGCCTCCTGTTGTGAATATTGGCTCTATTCTTCAATTTAACTCCACCACTGGAGGTGTTGCGGAGGTTGCCATCCGTTCAGCCTTGGAAGATATCAACTCTGATCCAACAGTTCTAAATGGAACTACACTAAAGGTTAAAATAAAAGATACAAATTGCTTTGATGGTTTCCTTGGCATGGTTCAAGGTAGGCTAGCTTTAATGTCACTCATTCATTTCGCATCATTGAAATAATTTTTGGTTCATGGAGTTATGACAATGATACCGCATTCCTTGTATCAGGTTTGCAGTTCATGGAGACTGATGTTATTGCAATCGTTGGCCCTCAGTGCTCCACAATTTCTCATATAATTTCATATGTAGCAAATGAGCTCCGAGTCCCTTTGATGTCCTTTGCTTCTGATGCAACTCTTTCAACGATACAGTTCCCATTCTTTGTCAGAACTGGTTCCAGTGATCTCTATCAAATGGCGGCTGTGGCAGCACTTGTTGATTATAACCACTGGAAGATAGTGACTGCCATATACATTGATAATGATTATGGTAGAAATGGAATTATTGCTTTGGATGATGCACTCACTATAAAGCGTTGCAAAATCTCATACAAGGTGAGTTTTCCTTCCAATGCTAAAAGGAGTGAGCTCATAAATTTGTTGGTTAGTGTCAGTTATATGGAGTCTCGTGTTATCATTCTCCATACTGGAGCTGAACATGGACTCAAGTTTTTCTCCATGGCAAACCAACTGAACATGATTGGCAACGGCTATGTGTGGATTGCAACTGACTGGCTGTCTGCGTATCTTGATGCTAATTCATCAGTTCCTGCTGAGACTATATCTGGCATGCAAGGTGTTCTTACTTTACGGCCACATATTCCCAACTCAAGGATGAAGAGTAATTTGATCTCCAAGTGGAGCAGGCAAAGTCATAAGTACAACCATAGTGATCTTCGTGTAAATACTTATGGTTTTTATGTTTATGATAGTGTCTGGGCACTAGCTCGGGCTCTTGATGCCTTCTTTGGTGATGGTGGTAGGATTTCCTTTTCAAATGACTCGAGGTTGCACGATGAAGCTGGGGAAACTCTTCACCTTGAAGCAATGAGCATTTTTGACATGGGAAATAAATTATTGGAGAATATTAGAAAGGTAAACTTCACTGGGGCATCTGGGCAAGTGCAATTCGATGCTTCAGGTGACCTCATTCATCCTGCATATGACATCATAAACCTCATGGGAAATGGCATGCGGACCATTGGTTTTTGGTCAAATTATTCTGGCTTACTGTCGACCATCTCTCCAGAGGCTCTATATTCAAAGCCTCCTAATACTTCTCTAGCCAATCAGCATCTCTATGATGTTATTTGGCCTGGGGAGACTGCACAGAGGCCTCGAGGATGGGTTTTTCCTTCAAATGCCAAGGAGTTAAAAATTGGTGTTCCCAACAGATTTAGCTTCAAAGAGTTCGTCACGGAAGACAATGCTACTGGGTCAATTAATGGTTATTGCATCGATGTCTTTACTCAGGCATTGTCCTTGCTTCCTTATCCTGTTAGCTACAAGTTCATACCTTTTGGGAGTGGTACTGAAAATCCTAGTTATGACAAACTCATACAGATGGTTGAATCAAATGTAAGTATGAACGCCACTTTTCTTCTCCTAACCTTTTATCATACCGTACTGACCAGGGGCATCTTATCCTGCAGGAGTTTGATGCAGCTATAGGGGATATCGCAATTACAATGAGCCGGACAGTCGCTATAGATTTCACCCAGCCATTCATTGAAACAGGCTTGGTTATCTTGGCTCCAGTTAAAAAGCATATAAAAACATCCTGGGCATTCTTGCAGCCATTTACTTTGGAGATGTGGTGTGTTACAGGGTTGTTCTTTCTTATTGTGGGTGTGGTTGTTTGGGTTCTTGAACATCGAATCAATGAGGATTTCCGGGGTCCACCAAGTCAACAAATAATAACTATTTTCTGGTAAGAAGCTGATGTGCACCTTTTGTATCATCTTCCTGTATATCAGTTCTGTTTTCTTAGAAATGTCAAGGTCCACCAAGTCTTGTGCATACAGACAAACCTTATAACATACCACGTGAACTATTATCTTGTGGTGGGACGTATATATGCACAGTATGAACCAAGAACTCTACCTATAGACCTGTTTTGCCAAGTGGGTCCTACTTAGCTGTATATTCGCCTAATGATATGATGATGATTTTCTTCTGTCTTTGCACTTCTCCACATGTATTGCCAAATGCTCTTATAGGTGTGATTTCTTGCTCTCAAATGTGTGATTATAATCTCAATTTTGATTGCCTGTAGGTTCAGCTTTTCGACTTTGTTCTTCTCCCACAGTGAGTAAACCAACCTTCTCTATTATTTGTTTCTTGTTTTTGCTATAAGTAACATTTTGTTCTAGCGCATGACTCACGATTTCATCTGTATCTGCTTGCAGGAGAAAATACTAGGAGTACCTTAGGGCGTGGTGTCCTGATCATATGGCTATTTGTTGTTTTGATCATTGTATCCAGCTATACTGCTAGTCTTACTTCCATCCTGACCGTGCAACAACTTGATACTTCTATAAAAGGAATCGATGACCTGAAAAGTAGTGATGATCCTGTTGGTTTCCAAGTTGGTTCGTTTGCACAAGACTACATGGTTAATGAACTGAACATCTCACGGTCAAGGCTACGAGCTCTTGGTTCCCCGCAAGAATACGCTGATGCCCTGCAGCTAGGCCCTAAGAAAGGAGGTGTTATGGCTATTGTCGACGAGCGACCCTATGTTGAGCTGTTTTTGTCAACTTACTGCAAGATTGCGGTAGCTGGCTCAGATTTCACCAGCAGAGGATGGGGCTTTGTAAGTATATTTAAACCATATTCTTTAACATAGGTTAGAATATAAGAACACAATATTTTGGTATTAAAATCCTGGACTAACAGCTTTAATTTTGAATAGTCGTGTCTACTCTCTAGTATCATGCAACTTTCCTTGCACTTGTTTGCGGTTGCAAGTCTAAAATCTACATGTACTCTGTTTCACAAATCAAAATGTAGCACCTTACAAAGTTCATTCTACCAGGCATTTCCAAGGGACTCCCCTTTGCAAGTAGACCTGTCCACCGCAATCCTGTCATTGTCAGAGAATGGGGAGCTGCAGCGGATCCGTGACAAGTGGGTCAAGACAGGCGATTGCACAACTGACAACAGCGAGTTTGTTGACTCGGACCAGCTCCGCCTCGAGAGCTTCTTTGGCCTGTTCCTAATCTGTGGTGTGGCATGTGTCCTCGCGCTGCTCATCTACTTTGGTATCATGCTACGCAAATACCTCAAACATCATCCGAGGAGGAGCCTCAGAAGATTCATCTCCTTCGTCCATAAGAAGGAGCCACCAAAGAACATGGAGAGGCGATCCATGAGCCTGCTTAGAAGCTCGACACCAACAACGCCGATGAGCAGCCTTACTGCCCTTGACATAGAAAGGCCGGCCAGGCCAGTTAGAAATGACAGCGCTATTGACATGGAAAGCTAGTACATCTGTACAAAAGCTAGTGCATGGTTTTCTTAAGTCAGGTGGTTAACTGTTCTGTGTGAAACAACACTGGGGTCAACTACTATGTTCCGCTAACCTAGGTTGGAAAGCCAGGCACCAGGGGTGTATAGAGGGGGTTGAAAATACTTCGTAAGTACTAAAATTTAAGAAATAAGAGAAGGAATGATCACTTTTTTCTTTGCATGACTGTATTTTGGGGGATATTGTGCCCGCTTCAGACTCGGCGTTGGTTGTGTGGTCTGTTCATGTGTTAGATTGGGCATAGTGTGGTTATTCCAAGTCAGTTAGATTGTGTGGGTACTTCAGTTCAACATTATGCAGCGGACCGAGTCTGCAGGCTGCCTGTATATTGTAGTACTAAACTTTGATGTTCATTCACAAACTAGTTGAGATGGAGCTGCACAAAAAATGTGTTACTGTAGCTTTTTTGCTCTGTTTTGTCTTGAGTTTTGTTCAGGGCAACTTTGAAGCTTATCTTAGGGTGGTCGCTTGAAAAATGTGTTAGCACCTTCCAAAGCTCTAAAGAAGACAATGAAAGAGAACATAGGAAGAAATAGTTATGATCTTATCAGGAAAGTGAAGAAAAAGACGGACACTGTATTTTTATTTCTCTAACTCTCTGACAAAATTATTTACGGATTAGCTCCAATTGATGCAACTGCATCGACCCCAAGCTAGCTACTTGTTTCTCTCAAGTCATAAGGAACACCAAGGCACTGGTCTCAAAAGAGGAATTTCCTGCAGGTTTGTAATTCATCAGTTTCGGTTCTTGCATGCACCTCTGAGAAATAAACTGCAGCTATCATAAACAGATAATAATTCTCAGTTAATAATTCTTGCAGGGATGCCGCAACTTCCTGGGAGCAAGGGATTAGTGGTACTGGGTTTGCTTTTCTGATTTCTTCCAAATTGACAGTTATGCTAGCTACATTGGGAATGCCAACTCTGCTGTAACTTTTCTGCAGGCATAACAACTGGATGCTTGTTGATATAGGGGAAAACAGAAATTAGTCTTGATGCTTTTTTATTTAATTTAGTCATAATGATTAACTTAATATATTGTGCTATTAGAGGTGGATAGGAGATTCTTTATTTTCTTGAAAACAGAAGAGCAACAATAGAAAGAGTTTTTTTATGTGGTGGATCAATTCGTTTCCCAAGGAAAATACATAATGTATATATATTTCTCATTCTGTTCAATACCTGTTTTTTTAGGAAAAACAGTACGCAAAATTTCCTACTGTAAATCTATTAAAAGAGGAAGGGTTTTTGTATGCAATGGAGCAATTTTTTCTTAAGAAAAATAAATAATGTATATATATATTTCTCGTCCTGCTCAATACTTGTCTTTTTTGAGGAAAAACAGTAGGCGAATTGCCTACTGTAAATAATTCACCTTCTGTAAATATATTAAATTGTAAAAGTATGTGCATAAGTAAGGCTAGCAAAAAGAAAATGAAAGCAAGTGCTAAAGAGCTACAAGTAGTTAGTCACCCTGGTTCTGAAGCTGGCATAAGAAGCCCTGTTAGGTCTGTGAAGGATTAGCTCAAGCTCATCCTTAGAAATCTTTCTGCATCTATATAGGCTAGGCAATCACTCGATAAAAATGAAGCCATTTCTGCTAATCCAAATGCTCCAGGCATATTGTATACTGTATATGTTTCTAATCATGACTGCAGGCATATTCGTAGTGCTCGCATCGGAGCCGTTACTTCAACAGCGCGGCCCATTGGTTTGATAGTAAATATTTGTAGTAGTGGTGATGAACTGGTTTGAAGCCGTGCAGGTTAGTTCTGTCGTCACTAATCTTTTGTGTTCCTGGCGTGGCATGTTTCGTCGCTGTTCACTCTCTGAAATGGAGAAGTAAAGCCGGTAAGTAAGCTTGTTTACCTCGTCCCTTTTGTGTAGTCCTGGGATAAGAGAAAATAACTGACAATCTGGATCAGCCTGCCTTTGAAATGGAAACTTGTTTGTCACTGACTGTTTTGCGTTGGCAGCTGCTGGAAGGAAGAAGATGAAGGTCTCAATCATCAGTGGAAAACTGAATGTGCATGATGAAATGTATATATACCTATGGTAGATTTATCAGTATCAGTGTGGAGTTACGAGTCTTTGATGTTTTCGTATGGATGGTGGCCTGATAAAAAGTTCGACCACTGACGACCTTTCTTTTCTATGGTTGTAATAATATCTTATATTATAAAACGAAGGGAGTAGTAGACTAGGTAGACGAGGCACATGTCAAAGCTTGGAACAGGCTAGCATGATCCTAGTAATTTTGCATGTCCTTGGGCATTTGTGTCTCCAAAATTTCATGCAAATTTGCTAGCAAGTTTTCCCGGTCAGCCAAGCAAGCATCACCGGGGGTATCTATTTTTCGCCCACATGATTCTAGTCCTAAGCACTCTGGAGTTCACCTCTATGTAGTTCCGGTCATCAACGTCCATCCTCATTGTTTTTGGGTCTATCCTAGCTAGGAGATACATGGAGAAAATACGGTTGGTGTTGCCTAGGGCTGCGTTCGGTTTCTCTTTACTCCTTTCACTCCACTCCAGGAGCGAACAAGACTTTAGCTTAATTTGATGAAGCTGCTAAAAGCCAGCTCCCCACCTCCACGGAGCGGGGAAGTTCCGAACAGGGCCTAGTAGTTTGATTTTGCACAACTCCTCCATCCCCATCCCATTGAACACAGATTTCATGTTCGGGTTCCAGTCACCAGCGACGGAATGGTGCATACCGGCATTGTAGGCTGTGTTGAGAATCGGGACCTTCTCTGCACTCATCATTGTTGAGGAAGAAAGCACATCAGGTGGAGCTGCAGGCGAGTAAGTCCTGGATATGCGCCCCATCTTCACAACCAACCTGCGAGAACATCAGGAGATACAACAACATAAATGTGTAAGAACGCAAGTAAAAACGGTGTAGAAGAAAACAACAAATGGTTGAAGACGAGGTTGAAGGACTCATACATTGTTTTTGCTTGGTTTCCTCCTTCTACGCCTAACTTGAAAGTTGTGCTTATGTTAATTGATGAAACGTTTGATTCAAGCACTACATATATAGACCTGCACCGATCACACATCATCATATGCTTGTAAATATATAATAAATTAATAACCAAGTGGCTGCCAAAGTGTCCACATATGCCACAAGAGAACACTTTGGCAGCCGCCCACCTGAGTAATATACACTTGCAACCAGGTTTTTTTAGTCTCCAGCTGAATTGTTTATTGGTTTCGTTTCATTCATCACATGGACCTGCGCCAACGACTCTGGGCATCACACCCGTTGGGCCTTTCAACCTTATCCGATGCGTTTGTGGGCTGGTTGGATGGGGATTGCTTGAGGAGTTGAGGCTAGCTAGCTCGTCCTTGTCATGGCCGTAATGCTTTCCCGAGCTACCGCAGTTCGCCGCCTCAGCTTCAGCACGCCCGTGTGAGCAACCACAGGTGGCGGCAGTTGCTCGCCCACACCTGCGCGCGCCGCCGCAGCTCGCCTTGACCACGCCCGTGTGAGGAACCGAAGGTCGCTGCCGGTACCCGCCCACGCCTGCTCGCGCCGGCGCAGCCCACCCTTGCCTTGCTGATGCCTCCGCGAGGCACTGCAGCTCGCCGGCGGTGCTCGTGCACGTCTGCATGTGCTGGCGCAGCCTCGCGGATGCCTGCGCGAGCCAGCGCAGCTCGCCGCCTGTGCTCGCCCACGCCAACGCAGCTCGCCCTCCCCTTCGGGCGTTGGCGCTGCTCGTCCCGAGAGCTAAGACATGCGAGGGCGGCGCTGAACAGCAGCTCAGTGGCGTGATGGCAATCTGTTCTTTTGCACTCGCTCTAGCTTATTCAAAGACGGAAAATGGAATTTAGCTACAAGTGGCAAAATATGTAGACCTCAACAGCGAAACTGATAGATTGGGCCCATCTGTCGGGCTGACATGGCATGCCTATATGGATAAATACGTCGAGGTGGACATGGGAACCACATGTCATTGACTCAGTGCCTCCTTTTTTTTTTCCTTTTTTCATTGACTCAGTGCCACATGGCAGAACCAGCGACGCCATGGAGAAGCTCCGCGCCGGTCAACGAGAGTCGCCGATCACGACGGCGCCACCGCCGCACGCGTCGCGCCGTTCAAGGTCAGTTGTGCCCATCAACGTGGTCCTCCCCCTCCGCTGCAGCGACCTCTCGCCGCAGTCACCATCCTGCCACCGGCCACCATCGTGCGCCCACGCACCCGAGCTCCGGGAGGTATGGTGCCGGGGGTCATGGGGGAGTGGCGGAAGCTCGTGCGCCTCCCCATCGAGCACCGGCGGGGCAGGCTTGGAGCAGCCATGGAGCGCCGACGTGGTGGGCGCTCTTGCGTCGGGATAGGAGGAGGCCCGCGGATCCGTCGGCGATGGCAACGACGACGCAAGGTCGCCCGTGCCCAGAGCGAGCTCGCTGTCGGGATGCTTGCCTCCGTATGGTCCACCTCTATCCGCCGCAGCGACCTTGCCGTGGTCAATGCCGTGCCACCGGCCATTGTTGTGAGCCCGCACGCCCGAGCTCAGGGAGGTGGCGTCGGGGGATCATCGGGGCGGCCGCAGCTTGTCTGCCTCTCCATGGAGTGCCGGCGAGGGAGGGGGAGATAGGTGGCCGCCGCTGCTAGGGCCAGGAGAGAGAGAGAGAGAGAGAGAGAGAGAGAGAGAGAGAGAGAGAGAGAGAGAGGCGGGAGGAGGATGGCAGCATGCTCGCCGGAGCAAAGACAGATGTGGCGTGGAAGAGAAAGCCAGAGATGTGGAATAAAAAAGAAAAGGGGGAAATATGTGACGCTGACAGGTGGGTCCCTCGTCCATGTCAGATTTTTTGTCCACATAGGCATGCCAACTCAGCCTGACAGGTGGGCCCAACCTATCAGTTTTGCTGTTTTCTCGAGGAAATCAAACAATCAGTGCTCTTCCAGATTAGGCATAATTTCGGTGGTTTTTTGTGACTTGGCTCAAATCTGATACTGACCTGTTACCCTAGCCCGAAGTGTGATGGTTTGGGTAAATAACTCGCGGATTCGCATGGGCCGGGGTTCCCCCTCCCCTTCGTATACGAGGCGTTCTAGGTGGTGCTTCGTCTGATCCAGTCGGTGCCGGAGGTGGAGCTGCTGGCGACAAGGGAACGAAGATGGATGGAGAGGGCGTAGAGGATCAACAACGATTCCTTCTCATGGTTGGAATGCGAGAGGGAATGGAGGGAAGAGAAGGCGGTAGCAGAGGCGGAATCATATCCGATACTCAGATCCAGAAGAGAGAGGTATGTTCAAACTTGCCGGATCCAGGCAGATCGAGAGATGAAGAATTTTGCAAGAAGGATTCACTTCGAGGGCACCCCTAAGGAGAGAGCGCAGATGCCGCCCTTCCAACACTCGCCGCCGGTGGACTTCATTCATTGGGCGAGGGGAGAGGGGAGATCAAGCGATCCGAGGAGGAAAGAGAGGTGGATTTGTCTCGTGGGACTACGCTCAGCAAGCGTTCCATCGCTGCCGGAACCAGTGGATCCTCTGCCGTACTTGTCGCCAACAATTTGAATTCCTCTGTAGTTTCACAGTCTGTGACAGAAGAGAGGAGGACGAGCTTGATGAACAGACGGTTCAAATTTGACCCCGGTGGATGTAGGCAAAAGGATGAAGCTGGATATGCTGATTGCGTAATTGGATCTCGACCTGGAGGCAGATTCTGGGCGTTGGAGCAAATTGAAGAAGATGATGAAAAATGTTCAGAGGAGAGTGAAGCTGGACAGAGTCCATATATAGCGACTTTAGCTGATGCTTTTGCTTGTGCTAAGAGGGAATCAAAGGCAAGCAGAAGGGGGACAGATTATGCAAATTGGGTGCCGTTGACCGCATTTCAGAGAAGATTGTGGCTCCTGTATTTAGTTATGTAAGTGTTCCTCCTTGTCATAAATCCAATCATGTGTTTCCTGTTGAGTGTGATTCAGTTAGTAAGGATTGTTGGTACCAAATTATTGGTGGTAAGCCAGTTGATGTGGGTGTGGGTTCTAAGCCGAATTGTCTGTAGATGGGACATGGCGGGAGAGGTCGTTATCTACCAGCATGCATCTTAGTTGATGCGCCGCTCTCCACACGATTGCCAGCATGCCAGGAGGATGAATCTAGAGATGATTTAGAGTTCAGGGAGGATTTTTTTTGTTTTGATTCGAACTATGGATCGGAATGGGCCGGTTGGTGGTGGGCTGGGCCAGAAATATGGGTGCATATTGGATCCCAAAAAGGGGAGTGGGGTGGGGTGCTACAACCTGGTCAGAGATAGGTCGTTAACCCTAATCACGTTTTGCACTCTAGGATTTCCCATTTGTGGTGTCCGCCCTCAGCCGCCGCCGCTCGTGATAGCCAAATCATGGGAGGAAAGATGGGTGAGTTTTTGGTTCTGGACGTGGAAATGGAGGGAGGGATGGTGGAGGTGGTGGAAACTGGAGACCAAATCAAGGTTATGGGAGAGAATTCCAATTCGACAAATACGATCAGGGAATGTCTGGTAAGGCCGGTTGCCTTGCAGTTTCACCTTATCCCCGGGAGATGATTTTACTCGATAGGATCGTGGCACTTCAAGGTCCCCAGGCCCGACCCCGACCGCCATTTCAAAATTTCCAAGGTAACCAGCACCAGAACTTCCCGTGTAGAGAGCCAGGATATGGGGATTGGGGACAAGATGGTGGCGATCGAGGTATATATCAATACCCTCATCGGCCACCGCTGCAAAACACTAATCCGCCCCTGCTACTAGCAAATATCAACAGAAGACGTGTACAACCACTATCAATGGTGGAGGAGGGGGTAGCGAAGTTTAGACTTCCAAGCCTAATTCCGCTGGGGCAGTGGTGACAGGGAATCAAAGCTCGGGGGTGATTTCTGATAGCAAAATTTCTTCCGTGGACAAGGCTATCTGTCATAAGTGTGGTGAGAAAGGTCATAACTCTAAAAGATGTGAGGCAAAAGTAAAGTGTGTGATCTGTACTAAGGGTTCTCATGTACCTGAATTCTGTGCTTGGCTTCATCAGAAAAAACCTGTTGCTACTCTGGTTGGTTTTGGTGGGGAGGGGCTTGGATTGTTTGTGGCAGAGCATGCAAAGGAGATTTCCAGTGCTAGTAAAAATGAAGCTGTGGCTTTGGTGAGACCGATGGAGGGATGTGATTTAGAAGTGGATGCTGACATGTTAATCAAAAGCTTGGCCAAAACTTACCGATGAAGGTGGGACCGGAAAGCTAGCAAGGTTTTTGAAGGAGTTTTTTTGTCAACTTTCCATCAGCGGCTAGAATTAACGAAGCTGCTATATATGACTGGGTCCCTTTAAAGGGAGGAAATATCATGGTGAATGTGAAAATCTGGAATGATGATGCAAATGGCTGTGGTTTGGGTCAAATTCCGCTGGAGCAAAAGGGGTACCAAAGACTATGAAGAATTTCCATGGGCTATGTGAAATTGGCTTAATGATTGGTTACACTCAGGCTGTAGATATGGAATTAGTAAGTAAAATAGGCTTGGTTATATTGAAAGTTGTTGTGGTGGATTACAGAAAAATTCCTAGATGGACCAAGTTAACCACTCCCAATCTCATGGTTTACAGAATCTTCTTTGAAATGGAAGAAGTAGTAGATGAAGGCTGGGCTAAGGAAGATGATGGATTATCTCAAGGCTATGAAGAGTGGATGGACTTTCAGCAAGAGGAGGAGGATAGCAGAGATCCCAAAAAAGCAAAATACAATGAAGATGAGGCAGACAATGGACCATAGATTTTCAGCAAGATGCTCGGTTTCAGCATAGGAGATGAGTTGTTTGATTTGATTGATAAGTATCATGTGGATCAACCATATATCTTCATGCTGAAACAGTTTGTGAAGAATAGATATCATTACCCCGCAAAAAAAAAAGAATAGATACCATCCACAATTACTTACTGGTGCTATAAATAGTGTATACCTGCCGTTCTTGTATACAGGCCATCAGTGAAGAATTAGGATGTGTAAGAAGGTAGTCACGCAAGGGATAATATTTTGAGCGTAAAGCCTACAGAATTTTCCTGGGCAGCATCAGATACTAATCACATGCGCATTATAGCCCTTTTTGTCTTTCATGAAATGCGCACTTTTAAAAGGGGGCGAAATTAATCATTAAGAAAAAGCAGAAACAACGAAAGCATCATTTGGTTTTACAGCTAAAAATATTTGTTCTGTGCATGGAGATGGAGTGATGGCATACAAATGAACGTATAATGTAAGCTTACATGTGAATTCTCTTCAATGTGGGTAAATGGAATTATTTACACTAGCTGCAGCCTGCAGGGCTGGATGCAAATGCCTAGCTTGTAAGGCGGACTAAGATTAAGGCTGCATGCAACATATATTCTGCTTGGAAATGCATGGACTTGATTTATTTATTTTTGAGGATTGAAATACATGAACTTCACATGAAGATGAGGCAGCCAAGTTTCTACAAACTGGGTGCAATCAGCACAAAATCCTCACCTCACCTTTGTAATCTTGCTCAGTAAATTACAGGTGCTTGATTAGTCTTAGTCATGGCTCCGTGTTGAGCTCGTGACACGCGTTTGATTGATTTTTTTTGCCTTTGATTGATTTCAGTTTCTAATGCCAGCTGATCTGACAAGCCGAGGTTAACTTGGATTATTTGACAGTTATTTTGTTTGCCTATGGGCATGCTAATCTGCATCTCATCCCGCATAAAGATCATCGGAATCGGATCTAATACCTTTCTTTGGTCAGTCACGCACTCTAGCTAGGGTTCTTCGACGCAGGTTGCATGCATAGTTTTCCCTTTTTTTTTTTGAGAAATAACATGGACGTACACGCACACACACGCGCACACAGTCACCCCACCACACACACACACACACACACACACACACACAAATGCGTACTGAAGGCACGATCAAAGTTGTCGAGTTCAAAATTGACGCAATCGCCACATGTTCCTCGCTATTTGATATTTATTTATGAGTTATTACTAAATCATATGAAAAACAAATCTTAAGGATTTTTCAAACCACACTTGACAGGAGATGCTCCATTCGGTTCAAACATTTTAAAATATCAATTTTTTTGTCTATCTTTTTGGTGCAATCGACTTGTGTCAAGTTAATCAAATCGAATGATTACTACCTTCGTCCTGATTTATTAGTCCCTTTTGTATTTTGTGCCAAATTTTCACCTTAAATTTAACTAACAAAATGTTAATACATGTCATAGAAAATAATACTATAATTGAAAATTATGTTCAAATACGAATCCATCAATATAATTTTGTGACATGCATTAGTACTTTATTAGTTAATTTTTTAGTCAAAATTTGGCACAAAATGAGACTTATAAACCAGGAGTGAGGTATATTCCGGTGAACCCGCGTGTCATCACCGCCGAGTCCGCTCTCCCTTTCTCCCCAGTCCACCTCCGCTATAAATACCACTCACTTAAAATAAAATAATGAGCTCGACCGACGGCAGCAGCAGCTCGCGTTCTGCTCTCAGTCTAATCCTCGTCGTCGTCGAGCGGCGCCGCGGCAGCAGCAGCAGCCAGCGTCCGAGTGGAGGCCGACATTTCCTCTTGGCGGGGCCCGAATCCAATCCGTAAGTCGAAATCTCTCTCTGTACATGCTCTCGGATCCCCACACATCTTCTAGTACAGTCCTACACTAGAATCCCCACCCCACCCATCTCCTACAGTCCTACAGTACTTCCCTGCTGCGGTGCTGCCAGTGGCATTCAGGCCGCCATTCCCGCCGTTTCTTGGGGTCTCACTGAGGAATCCGAGGGCACTGGTTGTGTATTGATCCTCCCCGGCAAGTAATGGCGGCTCCGGTTGCTGTTGCCGCTGGGTGTGGGTCTACTCTTTGCATGCATTGCCCGTCCGCAAGGTGTTCGATGGATTGTGCAGGGTGTACGTCTGTCCGGGGTCTCGTTCCAGTCCTTCAGGTTCCGGTCCGTTTACAGTCAGTTGCTGAAATTGTGCACGGAACGCATGAAAATGCAGGGATTTGTGCTCAGGTTCTGCTCGGTTGCTTGGCATTCCAGGCATTGGTTCCTCTTTGCAGGAAGCATCCCATCATAAGCATATACTAGTACTATATATATAGTTATATGTTCCCACTTCAAAAGAAAAAGTTGTATGTTCTGTTTGTTTGCTTGCTGTCTGCTTCAATGTTTGTTCCATTTTAAGCATAGTTGTACAAGTATAGTTGTTTGTTTCGTGGGCATAATTCAAAGTTTGTCGGAAGCAGCTTTTGTTCTCTCTTGCATAGCAAAAGTGTGTGGAAACTGGAATCTGTTGAGAGTAGTATGGCCACGCCAAACGTTTTAGCTTTCACTTAAGGACCACACATTGCTTCTTGACTTTGTTGGATGCTTGTCGGCCCAGCCTTGGAACTGTACCTTCCTACTAATGGTATGGAATATGGTTAATATAAATGAGGCACAGACCAAACTTTTGTGTTGCTTACTAGAAATGAGTGTATTTCCTTAAAAAAATGTCAAATCATCTGTCATTGTTCTCTCAAGTTACTTTCATTGCGATGTTCAATCCAGTTTTTATTACTGCAATTGCTTCATTCGAATTGAGGTTTCAGTCCGTTTACCGTCAGTTGCTGAAAATGTGCACGAAACGGATGAAAATGCCAGGACGTGCGCTCTTTGTTTACCGTTTACCGCCATTTGTTTGGTTGCAGGAAGCACCCGGTCTTAAGCATAGTATATATAAAGTTGTATGCTCTGTTTTGTTTGTCTGTTTGCTGTCTGATTGAGACAAGGGCATAATCCAAAGTTTGACACCTGCACTTGCACCTGCTCCTGCACATTTACGTGTTGGAAACTGGAATCTGTTGAGAGTAGTATGGCCACGCCAAATGTTTTGGCTTTAACTCAAGGACCACATTGCTTCTTGACTTTCTTGGATGCTTGTTGGCCCAACTTTGCAACTGTACCTTCCTAATAGTAGTATAAATCAGTCACATACAATTCTTTTTGTGTTGCTTGAGATTTTGTGTATTTACTTAATGTGTTTAGTCGAATCATCTGTCATTGTTCTCCCAAGTTGCTTTTCCTCGTGATATTCAATCCGTCGGGTTTTTAAATACTGTAACTTCTTCATTCAAATTGATATTTGCTTCCTTGTTGTTTTCCTTTCAACGTTTGGACTGAGGCTTCAAATAATGGTGCTCTTTAACATGGGCTTTGTTACTTTAGAGAATACAAGAATTATGCATTGGTATCATGATAACATCTGCTCTATGTTTTTTCTACAGGGGGTTTCCAACACATAAGTAGTTTACTAACATGAAGACAAGCATCCAGTAGACTTTGCACCATTTGAGGCACAATGGAGATATCTTTTCTCATGTTGTTGGTTCTCTCTCTGCTTCTGTTTCCTAATGGCATCTGCAAGAGTTTAGCTGCGAGGCCTCCTGTTGTGAATATTGGGTCTATTCTTCAATTTAACTCCACCACTGGAGGTGTTGCCGCGGTTGCCATCCATGCAGCCTTGGAAGATATCAACTCTGATCCAACAATTCTAAATGGAACTACACTAAAGGTTCAAATCAAGGATACAAATTGCTTTGATGGTTTCCTTGGCATGGTTCAAGGTACGCTAGCTTTAATGTCACGCATTCATTTGGCATTGTTGAAATAGTTTTTGCTTCTCTTGTGGAATTGTGACAATGATACCGTATTCCTTGTATCAGCTTTGCAGTTCATGGAGACTGATGTTATTGCACTCATTGGCCCTCAGTGCTCTACAATTTCTCACATCATTTCATATGTAGCAAATGAGCTTCGAGTCCCTTTGATGTCCTTTGCTTCTGATGCAACTCTTTCATCCATACAGTTCCCGTTCTTTGTCAGGACTGGTCCCAATGACCTCTATCAAATGGCGGCTGTGGCAGAAGTTGTTGACTACAACCACTGGAAGATAGTGACTGCCATTTACATTGACAATGTTTATGGTCGAAATGGCATTGCTGCTTTGGATGATGCACTCGCTTTAAAGCGCTGCAAAATCTCCTACAAGGTTGGGTTTCCTTCCAATGCTAAAAGAAGTGAGCTCATAAATTTGTTGGTTAGTGTCAGTTATATGGAGTCTCGTGTTATCATTCTCCATACTGGAGCTGAACCTGGACTCAAGCTTTTCTCTATGGCAAAACAACTGAACATGATGGGCAACGGCTATGTGTGGATTGCAACTGACTGGCTGTCTGCATATCTTGATGCTAATTCATCAGTTCCTGCTGAGACTATATCTGGCCTGCAAGGTGTTCTTACTTTACGGCCACATATCCCCAACTCAAAGATGAAGAGTAATTTGGTCTCCAAATGGAGCAGGCAAAGTAAAAAGTACAACTATAGTGATCTTCGTGTAAATACTTACGGTTTTTATGTTTATGATAGTGTCTGGGTAGTAGCTCGGGCTCTGGATGCCTTCTTTGATGATGGTGGTAGGATTTCCTTTTCAAATGACTCGATGTTACATGATGAAACTGGAGGAACACTTCACCTTGAAGCAATGAGCATTTCTGACATGGGAAATAAATTATTGGAGAAGATTAGAAAGGTAAACTTCACTGGGGTGTCTGGGCAGGTGCAATTCGATGCTGGAGGCAACCTAATTCATCCTGCATATGACATCATAAACATCATCGGAAGTGGCATGCGGACCATTGGTTTTTGGTCAAATTATTCTGGCTTGTTGTCGACTGTCTCTCCAGAGGCTCTATATTCAAAGCCTCCTAATATTTCTCTGGCTGATCAGCATCTCTATGATGTTATTTGGCCTGGGGAGACTGCACAGAGGCCTCGAGGATGGGTTTTTCCTTCTAATGCCAAGCAGTTGAAAATTGGTGTTCCCAACAGATTTAGTTTCAAAGAGTTTGTCACGAAAGACAATTCTACTGGGTCAATGAAGGGTTATTGCATCGATGTCTTTACTCAGGCATTGGCTTTGCTTCCTTATCCTGTTAGTTACAAGTTTGTACCTTTTGGGAATGGTACTGAAAATCCTAATTATGACAAACTCGTACAGATGATTGAATCAAATGTAAGTATGGAATGCCTTTTTTCTTCCTCTAACCATTTCATCATCTTTATCAAAAAAACCATTTCATCATACCATGCTGACCAGGGGGGGTCTTATCCTGCAGGAATTCGATGCAGCTATAGGGGATATCGCAATTACAATGAGGCGAACAGTAACTTTTGATTTCACCCAGCCATTCATTGAAACAGGCTTGGTTATCTTGGCTCCGGTTAAACAGCATATAACATCGTCCTGGGCATTCTTGCAGCCATTTACTTTGGAGATGTGGTGTGTTACAGGGTTGTACTTCCTTATTGTGGGTGTGGTTGTTTGGGTTCTTGAACATCGGATCAATGATGATTTCCGTGGTTCAGTACGTCAACAAATAATAACTATTTTCTGGTAAGGAGCTGACTTGCACCTATTGTATCGTCTTTTTGTAGTATATCATTCCTTTTTTCTTAGAAATGTTGATGTTTCAACAAGTCTTGTGCAATATGTTTGCATACAGCAAGCACCTCAGAACAGTTGCCAGTTAACATACCCAAATGAAGCATCTACTGATTACCAAGGAACTATTATCTTAATGATCTTGTGAAACGTATATATGCACAGTATATATATTCGCTTAATGATATTTATGATGCATTGCTCTTTTTTTTTCTGTTTTCACATACTTCTCCACATGTATTACAAATGTTCTTATCATGGCGTGATTCCTTGCTCTCAGATGTGATTATAATTTCTATTTTGATTGCCTGCAGGTTCAGCTTTTCGACGTTGTTCTTCTCACACAGTGAGTAAACCAACCTTCTCTATTATGTGTTTTTTTGGCCATAGGTAACATTTTGTTCTGAGGCATGGCTCGTGATTTCATCTGTATCTGCCCGCAGGAGAAAATACTATGAGCACCTCAGGGCGTGGTGTCCTGATCATATGGCTATTCGTTGTTTTGATAATTGTATCCAGCTATACCGCGAGTCTTACTTCCATCCTGACCGTGCAACAACTTGATACTTCTATAAAAGGAATCGATGACCTGAAAAATAGTAATGATCCTATTGGTTTCCAAGTTGGTTCTTTTGCACAAGACTACATGGTCAAGGAGCTCAACATCTCACGTTCAAGGCTAAGAGCTCTCGGTTCAGCACAAGAATATGCTGAAGCCCTCAAGCTAGGCCCTAAGGAAGGAGGTGTTATGGCCATTGTTGACGAGCGACCCTATGTTGAACTGTTTTTGTCAACCTACTGCAAGATTGCGGTAGCTGGTACAGATTTCACCAGCAGAGGATGGGGCTTTGTAAGTACATTTGAACCATATTCTTTAATGTAGATTAGAATATAAGAACAAAATATTTTGAAGTTAATATCCTGGAATAGCAGTTTTAACTTTGAACAAGTTGTGTCAACTATCTAGTTTATTATGCAACTTTATTTGCACTTTTCTGCGGCTGCAAGTCTAAAATCTACACCTACTTTGTCTCACAAATCAAAATGTAGCACCTTACAAGTTCATTCTACCAGGCATTTCCAAGGGACTCCCCTTTGCAAGTAGACCTCTCCACCGCAATCCTGTCATTGTCAGAGAATGGGGAGCTGCAGCGGATCCATGACAAGTGGCTCAAGACAGGGGAGTGCGCAACTGACAACAGCGAGTTTGTTGACTCAGACCAGCTCCGCCTTGAGAGCTTCCTTGGTCTGTTCCTAATCTGTGGCGTGGCATGCATCCTCGCGTTGCTAATCTACTTTGGTATCATGCTACGCAAATACCTGAGGCATGAACAGAGGAAGAGCCTGAGAAGATTCTTCTCATTCGTCCATGGCAAGGATCCACCAAAGAACAACGAGAGGCGGTCCATGAGCCTGCTTGGAAGCTCGACGCCGGCAACGCCAATGAGCAGCCTTTCTACCCTTGAGATAGAAAGGCCGTCCAGGGAAGTCAGAAACGACAGCGTTATTGAAATGGAAAGCTAGTTCATGTGTACAAAGCTAGTTCGTGCTTTATCTCTCAAGGCAGCTGGGCAACTGTTTTGTGTGAAGCAACAATGCGGCCGACTAACCTTGGTCCCGGTAACCTAGGTTGTAAAGCCAAACACCAGGGATGTATAGAGGGGGTTCAAATACTTCTTAAAGGAAGGATTGATAATAAAAATTAAAATATCGAAATGCTCCTCTCTCCCACGTAGATCACTTTATTCTTTGCATGACTATATTTTTTGGGGATATCTTGCCACTACAGAATTGGCGTTTGGCGGTGTGATCTGTTCATGTGTTCAATTGCGCGTAGTGTGGTTATTCCAAATCAGTAGGATTGTGTCACTTCAGTTTGATAGTATGCGGCGGACTGAACCTGCCGGCTGCAGCTAGTACCGTTTGATGTGTGACGATGCCTGTAGATTCTAGTACTAAACTTTGATGCTTGTTCATAAACTAGTTTAGATGGAGCCACCCAAAAGATATGATAGTTTTTCTTTTTTTGTCTTATATACTCTGTTTTGTCTGAGTTTTGTTCCGGGCAACTTTGAAGCTTATGTTAGGGTGGTCGGTAGAAAAATGTGTAGCACCTTCCACAACTCATAAAGAAGATAATTAAAAAGAGCATAGGAAGAAATAGTTATGATCTTATTAGGATAGTTAAGAAGAAATCCAACACTAGGTTTTCGTTTTTCTAACTCTATGGCTACACTGTAAAATATTTATGGATTAGCTCCAATTGATGCAAATCTTTTTGGTGGTTCTGGGATGCGACTGAGTCAGATTAATCCCAAGTTACTCCCTCCATCCCATAATATAAGGTGTTATTACATCTAATATGTGGGACGGAGGGGGTAGCTACTTGTCTCTCTCAAATCTTACTGGAACACTGAGCCACTGGTCTGAAAAGTGGAAATTCCTGCAGGTTTGTAATGCATCTGTTTTGGTTCTTGCGGGCATCACAAGTGTTGTTAGTAGTGGAGTAGTAGGCAGATGCAAAACCAAGCCATCATTTTCCTTCTAAATACACTTGTAAAAGAATCATGAGTGTCTATTCTAATGGAGTGGTATACAGACATATAATTATTGCAGGGATGCTGCAACTTCCTGGAGCAAGGCCTTAGTGGTACTAGGTTTGTCTATTCTAGTGATACTGGGTTTTCTTTTCTGATTTCTTCTAATTTAATAGTTAAGCCAGGCTACATTATGACTGCCAGCTCTGCTGTAACTTTTCTTGCGAGGCATAACAATTGGATTATTGTTGATGCAGCGAAAACAGAAACGAGTATCAGTGCCTTTTTATTTAATTTAGTCATAATAGTTGACTTAACATATCATATATTAAATGTGGGTAGGAGATTCCTGTATTTTTCTTGAATACAGAAGAGCAACAATAGGGAGAGTTCTTTTACACGATGGAGCGATTATTTTCCTATGAAGAATGTATAATGTATATATATTTCTCATTCTGTTCAATACCTGGTTTAGGAAGAGCTCTTTTTCCTATGCAAAATGTATAACATGTATGTTTATAATTTTGATTGCAGGCATATTCGTCGCGCTCGCCCTGCGTTTTGACGTTCCGCGAGGGACCAAGTGGGATACGCCACGGGTTCCGACAGTAAAGATAACAATGATAAACTGGTTTCAAGCCACTCAGGGCAGTTTTGCTGTTACTAAGATACTGCGGCATCTTGTCTCTCTCGGTCGATGTCCTGTCATCTCTGAAAATATCAGTGGCACCTGTTCTGTTTACCTGTCTTTTGTGTTGTGACGCACAGCCTGCTCTGCTATACATCGTTCCTGGCATGACTGGTTTCATCGCCGTTCGCTCTGTGTGGAATGGAGAAGTAGAGCCGATAAGTAAGCCTGCTTACCTAGTCCCTTTTGTTTAGTCCTGGGATGAGAGAAAATAACTGACAATCTGGACGAGCCTGCCTTTGAAGTGCGAAACTTGTTTGTCACTGACAGTTTTCACGATTGGCAGTTGCTGGAGTTCACTGAGTCGATAGTCGGAGAGGACGCAGAACATGAAGGTCCCAACCATGAGAGCAAAATGGTGGACTAGGGCTTTCCCTAAGGTGTGCTTTCAGGTATTTTCAGTTTTCTTGTTAAGGAATCAAGGTAGGATTTTGTCTGCCAAGACCCTATATTCATGGAGTGAGACGTTGTTCTGAATTCCGAGGCACTCAGAAAGTTTCGTCGTGGAATTTCTTCTGGAAAACATGTGTATGTATTCCAGTTGTATCATTAGTAACCCAAGGCCATATAGCACAAAGAATGTTTGCTTGATTCGTTCTGCCTGACAAGACATAAACTCCCATTTCTATATTGCTGCCAAACACGCTGTAAAATGAAGTTTCCGAATTTTTGCGTTTTGATGCGCAGCTTGCTCTGTTGTAGTAAATCATTCCTGTTGTGTGGCTGGTTCGTCGCCGTTCAACCGACTGAGCAGTCAGTTTGGTGCGTTCTCGGGGAGCAAGAAGAACATAGCACACGCATCCAAACATACGAAGAGCTGAGTAGTCAGGAGAGCGACCAGTAAGACACTCCATAGGAATACCACCCTGCAGAGCAGTCGATGACTAAATGTTGATGAGATAGGTGGATGCGGAAACAACCTCGGCCCAAAAATGGGGTGAAAGGGAAGCAGCAATCATTAGCGCACGAGCCGTCTCAAGCAAATGACGATGCTTTCGTTCAGCAACGCCATTCTGAGCATGAGCACCAGGACATGAGAACTGGGCAAGAGTTCCCTGTTCCGCGAGAAAACCACGCAACAGCTGAGAGATATACTCTCCAGCGGAGTCAGCACAAAAAGTATGAATGGGCGTATATAGGGAGAACCTCGCTACGAGATTTCATGAAGTAGAGCCACGTGTAGCGAGAGAAATCATCAATAAACAAAACATAGTAGCGATGACCACCTTTCGTATCAAAGGGAGCAGGACCCCAGACATCAGAATGAACTAAGTCAAAAGGACGCTGAGATACAGACTCATAGTAGGATAAGGTAATTGAGTCTGTTTGCCAAGTCTGTAACCATTACAATGTAAGGAGACATCTCTAGATACATACCCTAAGAGGCCCTGACGAACTAAAGAAGACAAGCGAGAGCCACAGATGTGACCAAGGCGATGATGCCACTGCTGGAAGGACGCAGACGAAGAGGCAGCAAGAGCATGAGAGCTGGCAGAAGTGGTGGCAGCGGAAGGAACACAAAGCCAGTCAACCTCCCAAAGGCCCTCTGACTCACGGCGCCGGGGGCCAGCACCAATCAAAGCCTTGGTGTCACGATCCTGAATGGAGCAAGAGTCGGTATCAAGAATGACACGACAACCAGAATCAGTAAGTTGGGCAGCGGAAAAAATATTCATGGTAAGGCGAGGAACATGTGAAACACTTGGAACAGAAAAAGATGGAGTGGAAAGAATACCACCACTAGCCACAGGAAGAGATGTGCCATCGGCAGTAAGAACATTAACAGGCGAATCAAGAGGTTGGAGAGAAGACAGCGCGGAAGAATCATAAGACATATGAAAGGAGGCTCCAGAATCCAGAACCCATGAAGATGTACCTGACTGTGTAGATGCCGGTGATGATGAGGAAGGGGATGAAGTCATAGCAGCAGCGGAAGCAGTCGACGAGGAGCCTGAGGAAGCAAGAAGACGCTTGAGGCGAACAATGTCCTGGTCAGTGAGTGACAGAGTCAAGGAAGACACAGGAGTCCCGCTGGAGGAGGAGCGCCTCTGGTCTCGCTTCTTCTGGCGACAATCAGACTCTGGGTGACCTGGCCGGGAGCAGTAACCATAGACGGTGTCACGGCACGACGTGCCCTTCTCAGCATAAAGAGGACGGCTCACCCCCCTGGAGGAGTAGGCAGGAGCGGCGGAGCAGTAAGGCGGGCAGACGACACAGGAGCCCGGGCAGCCAATACCGACGGAACCAGAAGCAACCCAGCAGAGCGAAGGCGGGTCTCCTCAGCACGAAGCTCAGCAAGTATCTCGGAGATAGGAACACGACCATGAGCAAGCAGGTGAGCATGTCGAGGCTCAAACTCAGACCGGAGACGAGATAAGAACTCATGGACCCGCTGAAACTCCAGATCAGACCGAGTAGTCTGACAGCAACGACAGGTTCCACAAACAACTGTCCGAAGAGAGTCAAGCTGGCGCCAGATGGCAGAGCGCTGTGAATAGAACTCATCAACAGACGAATCACCTTGTTGGAGTGCGTGCTCCAGGCGCACCACAGATAGGTAGAGAGCATCACCAGAGGGCTGATAGCGCTGACAGAGATAAGAGCACATCGCTGCAACTGTGCCAAGGCCCATGAACTCCGAAGCAAACTGAGGGAGGACACTCGTAGTGAGAACAGCAGCAGCTCGAGCATCATCATTGCACCACTGAGTGTAAGCAGACAGATCATCCCGGTACACAGAGAGAGCATCGGAATAAGCGGATACCTGCTGATCATAAGCATCAACTGCAGCATCATCCAGAGCCTTGGCAGCATCCCGGTCAGCCTGAGAAGCATCAGCAGCAAGGACCGGCGGCACTGGTGGGATTGGGGCCACTGGCGCAACCGGACATGGCGGACAGGGTACCTCGCCAGAGAGCACGCCCCACAACAGAAGGCCGCACATATGGATATGCATGAAGCCCACAAACTCAACATAGTTGGTGCCATCAAAGATCACTGAGCAGCGAGAAACAACCACATATCCCGAAAAAGACATTGGTGAGCTCCCTTTTTTACAAAGTCAACCTCATTGGGCAAACAGCCCGAGCAGCCAGAGAGCCCGAGCGCCCGTAGGCAGGCCGAGCGAGAGGGCCAGCCGAGCACGGGCCGGATCCAAGGCCAGGAGGACCAGGCGGAACAAGGGGGCGGCGGAGGCGCAATGGAGGAGGTAGCCACTCAGCGGGGCGAAGGCGAGCGCCTCTGCCCTCACGCGAAGCAGAGCAACGACGCGGGGGCGGTGCGGTAGCTTGAGGCGGGGGCTCCGGCAACACGGCGGAGTCCAGCAAGGCGGGGACGGCCAGATCCGGCCGCGGGACACCGATTCCCGGTGAGCCTTGCAGCGGGTGGGCCGGGCAGGCGAGCGCCTCTGCCCTCACGCGAAGCAGAGCAACGACGCGGGGGCGATGCAGCAGACAGGAAGAGGTGGCCGTGATCGGGCTGGAGCAGCAGGATCCGGATCCGCGACGGGGAGGGCCGGACGGAGCTGCTCGCCGGGACCGCCAGCAAGGCAGGAGGCGCCGGATTGAGAGCATCGAGAGAGAAACTAGTACAGTGTTGCAGCGTGCGGGAGAGAGGGGAACCTAACATCTAATACCATGTTGGAGAGATAGCAACTCGTATTTTCTGAGGGCCAAAGGCCATTACATATACATGTGTGACAAAGTGCAGACAACCCCTCATATAACAAGGATATACCGAAAAGGAACTATACACATCTAACATATTCCTTGTCCCTTTTGTGTATTTTTGTAGTTATACATTATTCAGGAGATATGTTCATAGAACAACCACGTCATCATTCGGTTACCAGCTGTAGAGACCCACCAAGCCTCCACAGTGTAAACCAACGGGGTATAGAACCTCAAAGAAGAACAACGTATAGACGACGTCCATGGCGGTTGGATGAATGACACAGAGGAGGGAGGAGGAAGATGATGTCAGATCGAAAACCACGAAAATCATAATCAAAATCGCTTTAGGGGCACATTTATCTGGTTTTGAAATTTTTAGGGTGTAAATTGTACCAAAAGCAATCTTTAGGGGGGTATTTGTCCATTGAACCACATTTGATGTTGAAAAATGAACTTCTTTCTATCCATTATGTTGCATTGTGCCCCGGGAGAACGGAACATCCAGAAAAACGAATCCGCTCGAACTCCCTGGCTCCTCAGCGATTTGGGCCTCCTATCCGTCCGATCGGTTCGCTTGATGGAGTTCCGGCCGTCGGATCGAGCCGCCGACAGATCTCATCCGTCGGATCGAATCCCCCTCCCTTGTAGCATGGTTGATCCCGTCTGGTTCGCGCCGTCGATTACTCCTTTCGTTTGACCGGTTGTTGCTGACTTGTGGGGTCCCGGCACGCGGGCCGCGCCCGTCAGCAAGCGGGTGTGCGGGTGCAGCCTGTGCGTTCAGTCATGCGCGCGCCTGCGGTAAATATCCCGTGCCACCGCATGTAAATCTTGCACCCCGCCGAGGGCTTTTTCATCATTTCCTGTCCAAGCCGCGTGCGTGGTGGACGCTGGTTGGCTCCGTGCGGCTATGTGGTGGGGGAGGGCGGCTGGCTCGCTTCTCGCTCGCCCCCTTCGTTCCCTTCTCTCTATCTCTCCTCCCCCCTCCCCCTCAATCCGAATCTTCCCCCGGAACCCAATCCATGGCACCGCAGCGCTCGCTGCCCTCGGCCTCCTCACGCCGCCGCCGCCGCTCGTCCTCCTCGTCTTTGAAGGAAATATGCCCTAGAGGCAATAATAAAGTTATTACTTATTTCCTTATTTCATGATAAATGTTTATTATTCATGCTAGAATTGTATTAACCGGAAACATAATACATGTGTGAATACATAGACAAATAAAGTGTCACTAGCATGCCTCTACTTGACTAGCTCGTTGAATCAAAGATGGTTAAGTTTCCTAGCCATAGACATGAGTTGTCATTTGATTAACAGGGTCACATCATTAGAGAATGATGTGATTGACTTGACTCATTCCGTTAGCATAGCACTTGATCGTTTAGTTTGTTGCTATTGCTTTCTTCATGACTTATACATGTTCCTATGACTATGAGATTATGCAACTCCCGTTTACCGGAGGAACACTTTGTGTGCTACCAAACGTCACAACATAACTGGGTGATTATAAAGGTGCTCTATAGGTGTCTCCAAAGGTACTTGTTGGGTTGGTGTATTTCGAGATTAGGATTTGTCACTCCGATTGTCGGAGAGGTATCTCTGGGCCCTCTCGGTAATGCACATCACTTAAAGCCTTGCAAGCATTGCAACTAATGAGTTAGTTGCGGGATGATGTATTACGGAACGAGTAAATAGACTTGCCAGTAACGAGATTGAACTAGGTATTGAGATACCGATGATCGAATCTCGGGCAAGTAACATACCGATGACAAGGGAACAATGTATGTTGTTATGCGGTTTGACCGATAAAGATCTTCGTAGAATATGTGGGAGTCAATATGAGCCTCCAGGTTCCGCTATTGGTTATTGGCCGGAGACGTGTCTCAGTCATGTCTACATAGTTCTCAAACCCGTAGGGTCCGCACGCTTAAAGTTTCGGTGACGATTGTATTATGAGTTTATGTGATTTGATGTACCGAAGTTAGTTCGGAGTCCCGGATGAGATCGGGGACATGACGAGGAGTCTCGAAATGGTTGAGACGTAAAGATCGATATATTGGACGACTATATTCGGACATCGGAAAGGTTCCGAGTGATTCAGGTATTTTCAAGGGTACCGGGGACTTACGGGAATAAGAGGAAGAAGTAATGGGCCTCATGGGCCAAGTGGTGGAAGAGAGGAGGCAGGGCGCGTGGCCCCCCTAGCCCAAACCGAATTGGACTAGGGCCCCCCCTTTCCTCTTCCCCCCCTCTCCTTCCTTCTCCTTCTCCTCCTTCCTTTCCTCCTCCTAGTAGGAGTAGGAAAGGGGAGTCCTACTCCTACTAGGAGGAGGACTCCTCCTCTTGGCGCGCCCATAGAGGGCCGGCCGGCCTCCCCCTTTCTCCTTTATATACGGGGGCAGGGGGGCACCTCTAGACACACAAGTTGATCTGTTGATCTCTCCCAGCTGTGTGCGGTGCCCCCCTCCACCATATTCAACCTCGGTCATATCGTAGCGGTGCTTAGGCGAAGCTCTGTGCCAGTAGCAACATCATCACCGTCATCATGCCGTCGTGCTGACGGAACTATCCCGTGAAGCTCTGCTGGATCGGAGTTTGCGGGACGTCATCAAGCTGAACGTGTGCTGAACTCGGAGGTGCCGTGCGTTCGGTACTTGGATCGGTCGGATTGTAAAGACGTACGACTACATCAATCGCGTTGTGCTAACGTTTCCTCTTTCGGTCTACGAGGGTACGTGGACAACACTCTCCCCTCTCGTTGCTATGCATCACCATGATCTTGCGTGTGCGTAGGAAATTTTTGAAATTACTACGTTCCCCAATAGTGGCATCCGAGCCAGGTTTTATGCGTAGATGTCATATGCACGAGTAGAACACAAGTGAGTTGTGGGCGATATAAGTCATACTGCTTACCAGCATGTCATACTTTGGTTCGGCGGTATTGTTGGATGAAGCGACCCGGACCGACATTATCCATACGCTTACGCGAGACTGGTTCTACCGATGTGCTTTGCACATAGGTGGCTGGCGGGTGTCAGTTTCTCCGACTTTAATTGAACCGAGTGTGGCTACGCCCGGTCCTTGCGAAGGTTAAAACAACACCAACTTGACAAACTATCGTTGTGGTTTTGATGCGTAGGTAAGAACGGTTCTTGCTAAGCTCAGTAGCAGCCACGTAAAACTTGCAACAACAAAGTAGAGGACGTCTAACTTGTTTTTGCAGGGCATGTTATGATGTGATATGGTCAAGACGTGATGAGATATAAGTTGTTGTATGAGATGATCATGTTTTGTTGAAGTTATCCGCAACTGGCAAAAGCCTTATCGTTGTCTCTCTATTGCATAAGATGCAAGCACCAAATAATTGCTTTACTTTATCGCTATGCGATAGCAATAGTTGCAAGAGCAATAGTTGGCGAGACGACCATGTGATGACACATTGATATAGATCAAGATGATGGAGATCATGGTGTCATGCCGGTGACGATGGAGATCATGACGATGCTTTGGAGATAGATATCAAAGGCACAAGATGATGATGGCCATATCATATCACATATTTTGATTGCATGAGATGCTTATCTTTTATACATCTTACTTTGCTTAGTTATGACGGTAGCATTATAAGATGATCTCTCACTAAATTTCAAGATAAAACTGTTCTTCCTGAGTATGCACTGTTGCCAAAGTTCGTCGTGCCCAGAAACCACGTGATGATCGGGTGTGATAAGCTCTACGTCCATCTACAACGGGTGCAAGCCAGTTTTGCACACACAGAATACTCAGGTTAAACTTGACGAGCCTAGCATATGTAGATATGGCCTCAGAACACTGAGACCGAAAGGTCGAGCGTGAATCATATAGTAGATATGACCAACATAATGATGTTCACCATTGAAAACTACTCCATTTCACGTGATGATCGGTTATGGTTTAGTTGATATGGATCACGTGATCACTTAGAAGATTAGAGGGATGTCTTTCTAAGTGGGAGTTCCTAAGTAATATGATTAATTGAACTTTAATTTATCATGAACTTAGTCATGATAGTATTTGCATATCTATGTTGTAGATCAATAGCTCGCGTTATTGCTTCCCTATGTTTTATATGTGTTCCTAGAGAAAACTAAGTTGAAAGATGATAGTAGCAATGATGCAGACTGGGTCCGTGATCTGAGGTTTATCCTCATTGCTACACAGAAGAATTATGTCCTTGATGCACTGCTAGGTGACTGACCTATTGCAGGAGCAGATGCAGACGTTATGAACGTTTGGCTAGCTCAGTATGATGACTACTTGATAGTTTAGTGCACCATGCTTAACAGCTTAGAATCGGGATTTCAAAGACGTTTTGAACGTCATGGACCATATGAGATGTTCCAGGAGTTGAAATTAATATTTCAAGCAAATACCCGAGTTGAGAGATATGAAGTCTCCAACAAGTTCTATATCTAAAAGATGGAGGAGAATAGCTCAAGCAGTAAGCATGTGCTCAGATTGTCTAGGTACTACAATCGCTTGAATCAAGTGGGAGTTAATCTTCCAGATAAAATAGTGATTGACAGAATTCTCTAGTCACCATCACCAAGTTAGTAGAACTTAGTGATGAACTATAATATGCAAGGGATGACAAAAACAATTCCCAAGCTCTTCGCGATGCAAAAATTGGCGAAGGTAGAAATCAAGAAAAAACATCAAGTGTTGATGGTTGACAAGACCACTAGTTTCAAGAGAAAGGGCAAAGGGAAGAAGGGGAACTTCAAGAAGAACAGCAAACCAGTTGCTGCTCAAGTGAAGAAACCCAAGTCTGGACCTAAGCCTGAGACTAAGTGCTTCTACTGCAAAGGGACTGGTCACTAGAAGCGGAACTACCCCAAGTATTTGGTGGATAAGAAGGATGGCAAAGTGAACAAAGCTATATTTGATATACATGTTATTGATGTGTACTTTACTAGTGTTTATAGCAACCCGTCGGTATTTGATACTGGTTCAGTTGCTAAGAGTAGTAACTCGAAATGGGAGTTGCAAAATAAACAGAGACTAGTTAAGGGTGAAGTGACGATGTGTGTTGGAAGTGGTTCCAAGATTGATATGATCACCATTGCACACTCCCTATACTTTCGGTATTAGTGTTGAACCTAAATAAATATTATTTGGTGTTTGTGTTGAGCATAAATATGATTGGATCATGTTTATTGCAATACGGTTATTCATGTAAGTTAGAGAATAATTGTTGTTCTGTTTACATGAATAAAACATTCTATGGTCATACACCCAATGAAAATGGTTTGTTGGATCTCGATCGTGGTGATACACATTTTCATAATATTGAAGCCAAAAGATGCAAAGTTAATAATGATAGTGCAACTTATTTGTGGCACTGCTGTTTAGGTCATATTGGTGTAAAGCGCATGAAGAAAATCCATGCTGATGGGCTTTTGGAATCACTTGATTATGAATCAGTTGATGCTTGCGAACCATGCCTCATGGGCAAGATGACTAAGACTCCGTTCTCCGGAACAATGGAGCGAGCAACCGATTTGTTGGAAATCATACATACTGATGTATGTGGTCCGATGAATATTGAGGCTCGCGACAGGTATCATTATTTTCTGTTCTTCACAGATAATTTGAGTAGATATGAGTATATCTACTTGATGAAACACAAGTCTGAAATATTTGAAAAGTTTAAAGAATTTCATAGTGAAGTGGAGAATCATCGTAACAAAAATAAAAGTTTCTACGATATGATCGTAGAAGTAAAATATTTGAGTTACGAGTTTGGCCTTTAGTTAAAACAATATGAAATAGTTTCACTACTCACGTGCAACGCCCTCGATGCGGCTATATCTCCCACGTGTCAAAGCACGACTTAGAGGCATAACCGCATTGAAAGCAATGTCGCAAGTGAGGTAATCTTCACACAGCCCGTGTAATACATAAGGGAAAAAGATATATAGTTGGCTTACAATCGCCACTTCACACAAATACATGGATAAAGCATTACATCAAACAGATACAATCAATGTCCGACTATGGAACCAAAATAAAAGAAGAACCCCAAATGCGACAAGGTCCCCGATCGACCCCAACTGGGCACCACTACTGATCAACTAGAACGAAACAACACAAAGGACAAGATCTTCATCGAGCTCCTCCTTGAGCTTGGTTGCGTCATCTGCACGGTCTCATCGGCACCTGCAAGCTGGTTTGAAAGTATCTGTGAGCCACAGGGACTCAGCAATCTCGCACCCTCGCGATCAAGACTATTTAAGCTTATGGGTAAGGTAAAGGTATGAGGTGGAGCTGCAGCAAGCGACTAGCATATATGGTGGCTAACATACGCAAATGAGAGCGAGAAGAGAAGGCAAAGCACGATCGAGAAACTATGATCAAGAAGTGATCCTAGAACAACCTACGTTAAGCATAACTCCAACAACCGTGTTCACTTCCCGGACTCTGCCGGAAAGAGACCATCACGGTTACACACGCGGTTGATGCATTTTTAATTAAGGTCAACTTCAGGTTTTCTACAACCGGACGTTAACAAATTCCCATCTGCCCATAACCACGGGCACGGCTTTCGAAAGTTCAAATCCCTGCAGGGGTGTCCCAACTTAGCCCATCACAAGCTCTCACGGTCAACGAAGGAATAGACCTCCTCCCGAGACATTCCGATCAGACTCGGTATTCCGGTTCTACAAGACATTTCGACAGGGTAAAACTAAACCAGCAACACCGCCCGAATGTGCCGACAAATCCCAATAGGAGTTGCGCATATCTCTTTCTCAGGGCACACCGGATCGTCCAAACTTTCGGTAGGCCAGCCCAGAGTTGCCCCTGGTGGCCACCGGCGGCTGACAAGTTGGACCAACACTCAGAGGAGCACTGGCCCGGGGAGGGTAAAATAATGATGACCCTCAGGAGCGCGACTCCCAAGGGAAAAGAAAAGGCTAGGTGGCAAATGGTAAAACCAATGTTGGGCATTGCTGGAAGAGCTTTACTTAAGGCGAACTGTCAAGGGGTTCCCATAATAGCCCAACCATGTAAGGAACGCAAAATCCGGGAACATAACACCGATATGACAGAAACTAGGGCGGCAAGAGTGGAACAAAACACCAGGCATAAGGCCGAGCCTTCCACCCTTTACCAAGTACATAGATGCATTAATTAAATAAGATATATTGTGATATCCCAACAAGTAAACATGTTCCAACAAGGAACAACATCTCCATGTTCCAACAAGGAACAAACTTCAATCTTCACCTGCAACTAACAACGCTATAAGAGGGGCTGAGCAAAGCAGTAACATAGCCAAACAACGGTTTGCTAGGACAAGGTGGGTTAGAGGCTTGGTTCAACAATATGGGAGGCATGATAGGCAAGTGGTAGGTATCGCAGCATAGGCATAGCAAAAGAGCGAGCATCTAGCAAGCAAAGATAGAAGTGATTTCGAGGGTATGATCATCTTGCCTGAAATCCCGCAAGGAAGAAGAACGAGTCCATGAAGAAGACAAACGGACGTAGACGAATGGGTCCTCACAAACTCGACGTTACCGAAACCAACCCGAAGAAGCAAACACCGGAAAGGAAGCACACAACATAGTAAACAACCAACACATGAACATGGTATGCTATGCGGGATGCGGTATGCGATGCATATGCATGATTTGACAAGGAATTATTGAACCTGGCCTCAACTTGGGAATCCAAGTGTGCCACTGGAAAGGTGAGATGAAATCGCTTGAAAACGATATAAAGAACGCCGGAATCGGAGTTACGGTTTGGAAATGGCAAGCGATTCAAATATGACCACGTTCTGCGATTTACAGCAAGTAGTCATCTAAATGCAACAAGATGAACATGCTACAACACCCAAACATGGCAACAAAATACATGGCAGGGATCCACTCAAGAAGCTTAACAAAAAACTAGCACTGAGCTACGGTCAAATCATCCATTAACAGGTTCAAACAAGCATGGCAAAAATGAATATGGTAAAACAGATCTCAGACTTAGTGAAATTAACACTTGTCTGGAATTTCAGATCAGATAGCACTCTTCGGAGCAACAAAACTACATGCTACAGGACCTGAACATGGCAAAGTAAGGCATGGCATGGAGCTACTCAAAGAGCTTAACAAAAGTCCCTTAGTGACCTTGAGCCAAAAGGGATCAGAAAATACATTTGCAAGCATGTGAACATGGCAAAAACATAATCAGTTCTCAGACTTAGTGAAAACTGGAGCATGCAAATCGGATATCAAGTAGGCATGTTTACGAGCTCGATGCACTCACTACGGAGCGAGGCATGACAATCTAAGCATACACCCATCAAGAATACACATTACACAAGCTAGACATGGCAAGAACAACAACATAGCACGCACGGATCAACTACAACATCCTCGGCAAAATCGCTAACAAGTAGACAATCTGCCCAGATTCACGAAATGACAAAAGTAGAGCTCGATTGACTCAAGCTAGGGTGCTCCATAATTGCAAACAAAGGCATGGATGGATAGGGCACTACAAGATTAACAAAAGATCCTTACTAGTCATCCTCAAAAGAGGCACGAATCACTAGGAAACAACATGAACATATGGCCATATGAGATAAACAGTCCAAGGACTTAGTGGAAATGCTAAGTCCCTGAAATCGGCATTACCAAGTGCACCACTTTGCAAGCTCGTGCTAGGCACCACACACATCACAAAATACATGGGTTGCACCTCTAGAAAGATGGCAAACCCTTAACAAAACATATGTAGAGCTCATGGGCATATCATGCACACAATAATCATGGCAAAAATGACAAATATCTAAATGGAGCAGCAGATCTGACAATTATCTCAAGTAGCACTCTTCTAACAGCATTTCGGGCATCAAGATGAACTCAAATGAAAATGATGCAATGAGATGAAATGATGTACTCTCTGAGACGAATATTTTGATATGCTATATGCCCAAAACGGATCTACGGATGCGGAGATATAGCATGATGAACATGGGCAGTTGAAACATGGCAATCTCGGGGACTTAGGGAAATTCTACCTCCGCGAAAAGTCAACGGGACGGAGGGATCCGGGATGACGAGATCCGGATCGAGCGAGGGTGCGTTTGGTTCGGGGGAGTGGTGGATCTCATCCCACTCCCCGGACCGGATCTGGCCTGCTAGGCCGGCGGGAGGCCTCGGCTCGCTCCCGAGCAAGGCCATGGCGATGGGGCGGCTGAATGGCGGCGGGAACGGGCTCGTTCGGCCGGCCGGTGCCGGATCTGGGCACGGCGGCGGTGTGGGCCACGACTCGCCGGAGTCCGGCGAGCGGGGAAAGGCGGAGCAGCGGACGGCGGGACCGGCGGACGGAGGCGCGCCGCGGCGGCGCTGGAGACGGCCGCTGGAGAAGAAGGGCGGCGGAGGTTGCTGCCGGCGAAAGGAGCCATGGGCTCGGGCGGCGGGCGACGCCCTGGCGGGGGAGGCGACGCGGTCGGGCTTGCGCGGGCCCGCAATGTGCTCGGCGGGCCGCGCGGTGGAGGAGGGAAGCAGCGACACATGGCGGCGCGCGAGTGGAGGAGGGAGGCGGCGGTGCTGAGGTGGCGGCTCCCGATTGGCCCGGGTGAGGTAATGGCGGCGCGGACATGTCCGCCGACCGGATGGACATGTCCGGTGATGCGAGAGGAGCGGGGCTAGGGTTCATCCGCGAAAATTTCGGGGATGGCCACATATATATAGGTAGAGGGAGCTAGGAGAGTCCAAATGAGGTGCGGTTTTCGGCCACGCGATCGTGATCGAACGACTAAGATGATAGAAGGGGTTTAGGTGGGTTTTGGGCCACTTTGGAAGGGTGTTGGGCTGCAACACACACGAGGCCTTTTCGGTCCCTCGGTTAACCGTTGGAGCATCAAACAAAGTCCAAATGGTACGAAACTTGACAGGCAGTCTACCTGTAGTAAACCAAGGCCGCCTGGCAAGTCCCGGTCCAATCTGGAAATGTTTAATCCCACACACGAGAAGAAGGTAGAAATGACCACCAGAGGAGAACGGAATGCCGGATTGCAAAACGGACAACGGGGAAAAAGCTCGGATGCATGAGACGAACACGTATGCAAATGAAATGCACATGATGACATGATATGCAATGCATGACACGCAAGCAATGACAAGGCAACAACAACGAATAACTAGAGGACACCTGGCACATCGGTCTCGGGGCGTTACATCACGCCACCTGGAACACCACAGTGTAATGGTGTGTCCGAACGTCGTAACCGTGCTTTATTAGATATGGTGCGATCTATGATGTCTCTTACCGATTACCACTATCGTTTTGGGGTTATGCATTAGAGACAGCTACATTCACGTTAAAAAGGGCACCATCTAAATCCGTTGAGACGACACCGTATGAATTGTAGTTAGGCGAGAAACCTAAGCTGTCGTTTCTTAAAGTTTGGGACTGCGATGCTTATGTGAAAAAGTTTCAACATGATAAGCTCGAACCCAAATCGGAGAAGTAAATCTTCATAGGATACCCAAAAGAAAATGTTGGGTACACATTCTATCACAGATCCGAAGGCAAGATATTCATTGCTGAGAATGGATCCTTTCTAGAGAAGGAGTTTCTCTCGAAAGAAGTGAGTGGGAGGTAAGTAGAACTTGATGAGGTAACTGTACCTGCTCCCTTATTGGAAAGTAGTTCATCACAGAAATCTGTTTTTGTGACTACTACACCAATTAGTGAGGAAGCTAATGATGATCATCATGTAACTTCAGATCAAGTTACTACTAAACCTCGTAGGTAAACCAGAGTGAGATCCGCACCAGGGTGGTACGGTAATCCTGTTCTGGAGGTCATGTTACTTGACCATGACGAACCTACGAACTATGAGGAAGCGATGATGAGCCCAGATTCCGCGAAATGGCTTGAGGCCATGAAATCTGAGATGAGATCCATGTATGAGAGCAAAGTATGGACTTTGATTGACTTGCCTAATGATCAGCGAGCCATTGAGATTAAATGGATCTTCAAGAGGAAGACGGACGCTGATAGTAGTGTTACCATCTACAAAGCTAGAATTGTCGCAAAAAGGTTTTCGACAAGTTCAAGGTGTTGACTACAATGAGAGTTTCTCACTCGTATCTATGCTTAAGTCTGTCAGAATCATGTTAGCAATTGCCGCATTTTATGAAATCTGGCAAATGGATAAACAAAACTGCATACCTTAATGAATTTATTAAAGAAGAGTTGTATATGATGCAACCGGAAGGTTTTGTCAATCCTAAAGGTGCTAACAAAATATGCAAGCTCCAGCGATCCATCTATGGACTGGTGCAAGCATCTCGGAGTTGGAATATACACTTTGATAAGTTTATCAAAGCATATAGTTTTATACAGACTTGTGGTGAAGCCTGTATTTACAAGAAAGTGAGTGGGAGCACTACAACATTTCTGATAAGTATATATGTATGACATATTGTTGATCGAAGATAATGTAGATTTATTCTGCAAAGCATAAAGGAATGTTTGAAAGGAGTTTTTCAAAGAAAGACCTCGGCGAAGCTGCTTACATATTGAGCATCAAGGTCTATAGAGATAGATCAAGACGCTTGATAAGTTTTTCAATGAGTACATACCTTGACAAGATTTTGAAGTAGTTCAAAATGGAACAGTCAAAGAAGGAGTTCTTGCCTGTGTTACAAAGGTGTGAAGTTGAGTAAGACTCAAAACCCGACCACGGCAGAAGATAGAGAGAGAATGAAAGTCATTCCCTATGCCTCAGCCATAGGTTCTATAAAGTATGCCATGCTGTATACCAGACCTATTGTATACCCTGCCCTGAGTTTGGCAAGGGAGTACAATAGTGATCTAGGAGTAGATCACTGGACATTGGTCAAAATTATCCTTAGTGGAATAAGGATATATTTCTCAATTATGGAGGTGACAAAAGGTTCGTCGTAAAAGATTACGTCAATGCAAGTTTTGACACTGATCCAGATGACTCAAAGTCTCAATCTGGATACATATTAAAAGTGGGAGCAATTAGCTAGAGTAGCTTAGTGCAGAGCATTGTTGACATAGAAATTTGCAAAATACTTACGGATCTGAATGTGGCAGACCCGTTGACTAAACTTCTCTCACAAGCAAAACATGTTCACACCTTAGTATTCTTTGGGCGTTAATCACATAGCAACGTGAACTAGATTATTGAATCTAGTAAACCCTTTGGGTGTAATGTGAACTATGGGTGTTAATCACATGGTGATGTGAACTATTGATGTTAAATCACATGGCGATGTGAACTAGATTATTGACTCTAGTGCAAGTGGGAGACTGAAGGAAATATGCCCTAGAGGCAATAATAAAGTTATTATTTATTTCCTTATTTCATGATAAATGTTTATTATTCATGCTAGAATTGTATTAACCGGAAACATAATACATGTGTGAATACATAGACAAACAAAGTGTCACTAGTATGCCTCTACTTGACTAGCTCGTTTTGAACCAAAGATGGTTAAGTTTCCTAGCCATAGACATGATTTGTCATTTAATTAACGGGGTCACATCATTAGAGAATGATGTGATTGACTTGACCCATTCTGCTAGCATAACACTTGATCGTTTAGTTTGTTGCTATTGCTTTCTTCATGACTTATACATGTTCCTATGACTATGAGATTATGCAACTCCCGTTTACCGGAGGAACACTTTGTGTGCTACCAAACGTCACAACGTAACTGGGTGATTATAAAGGTGCTCTACAGGTGTCTCCAAAGGTACTTGTTGGGTTGGCGTATTTCAAGATTAGGATTTGTCACTCCGATTGTTGGAGAGGTATCTCTGGGCCCTCTCGGTAATGCACATCACTTAAAGCCTTGCAAGCATTGCAACTAATGAGTTAGTTGTGGGATGATGTATTACGGAACGAGTAAAGAGACTTGCCGGTAACGAGATTGAACTAGGTATTGAGATACCGACGATTGAATCTCGGGCAAGTAACATACCGATGACAAGGGAACAACATATGTTATTATGCGGTTTGACCGATAAAGATCTTCGCAAAATATGTGGGAGCCAATATGAGCATCTAGATTCTGCTATTGGTTATTGGCCGGAGACGTATCTCGGTCATGTCTACAAAGTTCTCGAACCCGTAGGGTCCGCACGCTTAAAGTTTTGGTGACGATTGTATTATGAGTTTATGTGATTTGATGTACTGAAGGTAGTTCGGAGTTCCCGATGAGATCGGGGAAATGACGAGGAGTCTCGAAATGGTCGAGACGTAAAGATCGATATATTGGACGGCTATATTCGGACATTGGAAAGGTTCCGATTGATTCGGGTATTTTCGGGGGTACCGGAGAGTTACGGGAATACGAGGAAGAAGTAATGGGCCTCATGGGCCAAGCGGTGGAAGAGAGGAGGCAGGGCGCACGGCCCCCCCTAGCCCAAACCGAATTGGACTAGGGGGGCGGCTCCCTCTTTCCTCTTTTTCCTCCCTCTCCTTCCTTCTCCATCTCCTCCTTCCTTTCCTCCTCCTAGTAGGAGTAGGAAAGGGGAGTCCTACTCCTACTAGGAGGAGGACTCCTCCTCCTGGCGCGCCCATAGAGGGCCGGCCGGCCTCCCCCTTGCTCCTTTATATACGGGGGCAGGGGGCACCTCTAGACACACAAGTTGATATGTTGATCTCTCCCAGCCGTGTGCGGTGCCCCCCTCCACCATATTCAACCTCGGTCATATCGTAGCGGTGCTTAGGCGAAGTCCTGCGTCGGTAGCAACATCATCACCGTCATCACGCCGTCGTGCTGACGGAACTCTCTCGTGAAGCTCTGCTGGATCGGAGTTCGCAGGACGTCATCGAGCTGAACGTGTGCTGAACTCGGAGGTGCCGTGCGTTCGGTACTTGGATCGGTCGGATCGTGAAGACGTACGACTACATAAACCACGTTGTGCTAACGCTTCCGCTTTCGGTCTACGAGGGTACGTGGACAACACTCTCCCCTCTCGTTGCTGTGCATCACCATGATCTTGCGTGTGCGTAGGAAATTTTTGAAATTACTACGTTCCCCAACAGACTTCCCCCGCGTGCGTTCTCCTCTTCCTCTCCTCTGCGCCACGCCGGCTTCCGATCCCGCGCCTCCAACCCCTGATCCATCGACGCTGCCGGAGTGCCCTTCGGCGGAGAGAAGGCCCAGGGCGACACCGGCCCCCAATCCCATGTGTCGAGCCCCTGCTTCGTGCATGGTGCTGGAGCACCCTTCATCGCCGAGGAGGCGCAGCGCGACAAGGCCACCGCCGGTGCTCCCTGGCGCGACACGACCTCCGCTGGCGTTGGTTCTCCAAGCACATCCACTCCGACGATGCCCAGGTGATCCATTCTCCTGCCTAGAGATGCTGGTCTATCTTCCCTTTCGGTTCTAGGTTTTCGTGTTTACATTGATTTTGTGTCGGATTTATCATTGCAGGTCCTCTGTAGTTGTTGTTTGTTTCGTTTGTCGAAGCTTCGGCCAGCCTGCTGTCCGTTGCCGTGTCAAGATGTTGCAAGGTTCGTGGTTGGCGAGCTCTTCCTTTTCCTTCCTGTCTAGCAGAGTTATTAGTTGTTATGTGCAGCTCCTGTAGCTTTTTGGATGTGTTGACTGCCCGAATCTTTTTCTTGGATGCATTGGTTGCTCGATCCTAGTTCTGATCGGATTCCTTTGGATGGATTAGGTGTTCGGTTCTGTTTGGATCCCTGGTATTTGTTGTTGCTTTGCAGGAGACTAGGCCTCGTGCCTATATCCGGGGTAGATTTTTGTTGCCTTTCTTAATTTCTCTGGTGCTGGGATGCATTAGGTGCTCGAATATTGTTGTTGTTGTGTAGGAGGTTGTTGCGGTCTGCCTAGATTCCTATATTTTTGTTACCTTTTTTTTGTCTGCTGCCTGATTTGTCCTTATCAGTGGTGACAAGGGAAGGGAAAGGTTTGGCACTGGCTCGCTAAGTTACTTACCTTGAACATGATAATAAATATAACATGGTTGTAGTTGTTAGTAATTAATTTCACCCATGTAATAATCCATTTTCCTAAAGCTAAATGTTTTATCTTCCATATTGTTGGTGTGTGACAGGTTAAAATGGCATGGACGAGTACTCATTTATTCATGGAGCTAGCGCAGAGCATCCTTTTTCGATAGAGGGATTTCGGCATCAATCCTTGGCCTTGCTCCTGATTATGTATGGGAAGTGGGAGTGCTAATTAGGCATTGGATGTATACTTTGCCTATGAAGCTTAGTGGAACTGCTCAAATTTACCTCAAATATAGTTATAAGGTTACATTCTTCTTCACTCATATATGATCTTTTTTATGCACTCTTGTTTCATTTATGGATTTGGTGTATCCTCAAGTATGTAAATCCACAAGGTATATAATTAGTACAGGATTAAGCACAAATTATTGAGAGCTGATGTTGAACAATGCACTTGAACTTTGAGCGATCTGTCAGCCATTGTTCAAATCACATCTTTATGTGCTTAGGATTAGGAGGATATATATGAACCCAACTTCGACACAGGTTTTGCATTGGCTGCATAGGCCGCTGCCCCGCTCATTAAGTTTGCTATCCATCTTACTCACATTGTTGGTTGTGGTTGCCATCATCAATATATTACAGGTTCTTCATTTCCTTCTGTTGTGCCACCCTGCATTCTTAACTATATGCTCTTTATGGAAATCATATAGGTTAATGAAAAAGGCTATCTCATTGCAGGAGACATGTTCAGTTTTTTTTTTTAAGGATAAACTCTTCATGCCCCTACTACAACAAGAGGAGATAGCTCAAGGTAAATAAAAACTCAAAAGATTCAGCTTCTAGGTGTGTTCCACCTGGGTGATACTAATTCAGGTAGAATTCCTCTAGGTGTATTTTGTATGTTTTGGTGTTTTGGAATAGTAGTATCTAGCACCGTGATAATACTGCATACTGATTATACCTCCTTTGATACTTGTCTTTAGCTTTGTACATCAGATGATTCAACATTTTATTTTGTATTCTAGGCAATTTAATAATTATAAGAGTAAATCCTACAATTGCAGGCTTACAAACAGTTCATGAGGCTTCCTTCGATATTTATTTTTTGCACATATCTCTGAATCTATAGCAGTTCAGATGTTTTCGCCATGCTAGGCCAAGCAGACCAATGGCATTCTTAACAGTATAATAGAATGCTGAATGGGAATGTCATAGTTTAGTCTTATGCCTTAATTTATTTCTTTGTTTTTCATATCTGTATTGTGAACAATGTTGACCGGCACCATCACCTGCTACAGGAGCTTAATTTATTGGGAACTGCATGTCCGTATTGGTAAAATCTCTAATCCATTTTTCAGATGCACTTCTGGTATTGTTCTGCAATCTGTTTACACATCCGGGACTGCTGTTGTTGTTGCTTGTGGTTGTCTCATGATCTTGGCTGTTGGTGGCTGGTACCAGCTCAGGTGCTACTCTATTCTTGTCGCTTCCTTCATGCCTTTCTATACGCACGCTCGATCTTTTTTCTTTTGTATGATGTTATCGTAGGATATTGTTGTTGGAACTGCTGTTATTGTTGCTACGGGTTGCTCATGAGCTTAGTTACTTTTTTAGGTTGCCCTGCTGGATGCCATTTTTAGGTTGTTGTGTACCTACGGATAGTTCGTTGTTCTGCAATACCATATTTAGTCGTACTTTGTTTACATGATTGCTGCTACATTCCAGAAACAATGGTCTGTTGGTTGCAGAATTATGGTGGCTAGCTGGGACAACTAATTCATTTCTTGATCTTGATCAAAGATAACTGGATTATTGCACTGCTTTATCCAGAAATATGAGACAAAGGGAGCCACCGGTGCTCTCAGCGATTGGCGCATTTTGACCGTCGGATCAATTTGCTTGATGGGTTTCTGGGCGTCCGGTCGAGCGGTGGAAGGACGTCGGCCTTCGGATCGAATCCCCCTCCCCTGTAGCATGGTTGATCCCGTTTGGCTCGCCCCGTCGATTACTCCTTCCATTTGACCGGTTGTCGCTGACCTGGGGGGTCCCGGCAGGTGGGCCGTGCCCGTCAGCGAGCGGGGGTGTGGGTGCAGCCGGTGCGTTCGGTCGTGCGCGCGCCTGCGGTAAATATCTCGTGCCACCACACGTAAATCTTGCCCCCCCCCCCCGCCGAGGGCTTTTTCGTCATTTCCTGTCCAGGCAGCGTGCGTGGTGGACGGTGGTTGGCTCCGTGCGGCTATGTGGTGGGGGAGGGCGGCTGGCTCGCTTCTCGTCCGGCCCCTTCGTTCCCTTCTCTCGGTCTCTCCTCCCCGTCCCCCCCCCCCAAATCTGAATCTTCCTTGGCCGCTTCGGTGCCATTGGTGTTCGTGCTCGTTGGTGGGATGTGTTGGGGAACGTTGCAGAAAACAAAAATTTTCCTACGGTTTCACCAAGATCCATCTATGAGTTCATCTAGCAACGAGTGATCGGATGCATCTACATACCTTTGTAGATCGCGAGCGGAAGCATTCAAAGAACGGGGATGAGGGAGTCGTACTCGACGTGATCCAAATCACCAGAGATCCTAGCGCCGAACGGACGACACCTCCGCGTTCAACACACGTACGGTCAGCGTGACGTCTCCTTCTTCTTGATCCAGCAAGGGGGAAGGAGAGGTTGATGAAGATCCAGCAGCACGACGGTGTGGTGGTGGATGCAGCAGTACTCCGGCAGGGCTTCGCCAAGCTCTATGGCGGAGGAAGAGGTGTTGGAGAGGGAGAGGGAGGCACCAAAGGGATGGGTGTGAAGCCCTCCCTCCCCCCACTATATATAGGGGGCCTAGGGGGGGCGGCCCTAGGAGATCCAATCTCCTAGGGGGGCGGCGGCCAAGGAGGGTGGAGTGCCCCCCAAGGCAAGTGGGGAGCCCCCCACCCTAGGGTTTCAACCCTAGGCGCAAGGGGTGGGCCTTGGGGGTGCACCAGCCCACTAAGGGCTGGTTCCCCTCCCCACTTCAGCCCATGGGGCCCTCTGGGATGGGTGGCCCCACCCGGTGGACCCCCGGGAACCTTCTGGTGGTCTCGGTACAATACCGGTGACCCCCGAAACTCCCCCGATGGCCGAAACTGCACTTCCTATATATAATTCTTCACCTCCGGACCATTCCGGAACTCCTCGTGACGTCCGGGATCTCATCCGGGACTCCGAACAACTTTCGGGTTACTGCATATTCATATCTCTACAACCCTAGCGTCATCGAACCTTAAGTGTGTAGACCCTACGGGTTTGGGAGACATGTAGACATGACCGAGATAGCTCTCCGGTCAATAACCAACAGCAGGATCTGGATACCCATGTTGGCTCCCACATGCTCCTCGATGATCTCATCGGATGAACCACGATGTCGAGGATTCAAGCAACCCCGTATACAATTCCCTTTATCAATCGGTATGTTACTTGCCCGAGATTCGATCGTCGGTATCCCAATACCTCGTTCAATCTCATTACCGGCAAGTCACTTTACTCGTACCGTAATGTATGATCCCGTGACCAGACACTTGGTCACTTTGAGCTCATTGTGATGATGCATTACCGAGTGGGCCCAGAGATACCTCTCCGTCATACGGTGTGACAAATCCCAGTCTTGATCCGTGTCAACCCAACAGACACTTTCGGAGATACCCGTAGTATACCTTTATAGTCACCCAGTTACATTGTGACGTTTGGTACACCCAAAGTACTCCTACGGTATCCGGGAGTTACACGATCTCATGGTCTAAGGAAAAGATACTTGACATTGGAAAAACTCTAGCAAACGAACTATACGATCTTGTGCTATGTTTAGGATTGGGTATTGTCCATCACATCATTCTCCTAATGATGTGATCTCGTTATCAATGACATCCAATGTCCATAGTCAGGAAACCATGACTATCTGTTGATCAACGAGCTAGTCAACTAGAGGCTTACTAGGGACATGTTGGTGTCTATTTATTCACACATGTATTACGATTTCTGGATAACACAATTATAGCATGAATAAAAGACAATTATCATGAACAAGGAAATATAATAATAATGCTTTTATTATTGCCTCTAGGGCATATTTCCAACAGGATGGTGCAAGGCGCAACTCAGACGTGGTTCCTCACCGGTTGGACGGCGTTCAGGCGAAACCCCGGTGCCCACTGAGTACTGCCTTGGCTACAACCTCCCTCGCTGAGGTCCATCTTCCCCTGCTCTCCTTAGGCTATTGTATGGGACATGGCCAGGCTATGATGATCAGTTATGGATGATATAGGCATGCTCTCGAGTAATCGAGGCACTTGTGGGTATTAATTTGGATCCTCCCTCGTTTCTTTGAATTGTTTTGACCACGTTCTTATTTTAGTGGCTCTGTCCTTGGATGGTCATTTTTGATTAGTGATAACCAAGGCAGTTTCACCCTCGTAAGAACATATTGATCTGGTGAAACTTGTAATAATAAATAAGACCCGCGGCAAGTTCCCTGGCTCCTCGGATCTCAGGCACTTTTGGCCGTCGGATCGATTTCCTGATGTGATTTTGGCCATCGGATCTCGATCCGGTTTGATCTCGGCCGTTGGATCGAGCCCGGGCTCCTATAGCAATGAATAGTTACTCCCGCGGTGAGATATCTCGTGCCACCGCGTTTGAATCACGTGCCCCGTCGGTCGGAAGCCATTCTTGCTAGGGCGGTGATGATTAGCCATGGCTGAAATAAGTGTGCCTTTGAGCAATCGAGGGACCTGTGGGTATCAAGTTGGATCCTTCCTTGTCTCTAGAATCCTTTTTGATCCTGTGATACTTATTGTTCTGTCCTTGGATGGTCATTCTTGTTGAGTGATAACCAGGGCAGCTCCACTGTATAAACAGATTGATCTGGCGATAGGAGATGATGGGGGTAGATTATATGATCGAGGAAAGGCGAATCTGAGCCCACTATGCATGGAACCTTGAACCCTTCTTATTTGTATTTAAAGGTGTTGCTTATTTATGCTCCAGTGTTTATAGCCGTCTTATGTAAAGATTTCTTCTCTCTCATACCTTTGTTGCATATACGTTGTTCTTGATCTTTTATTGTTTGTTGTTGGTCCTTGATCTAATCTGGTTAAGAGTAAGTTGCACTTTGTTATTCTGGGATAAGCGATGGTTCGCAATGCTATTGGTTCTTCATGAGTTCAGAGGAGGATTTCTGATATGAGTCATGCCAGTAAGCTTTCTTGCAGGTACCCACACTTCTCTCTTCCTCCTGATTAGCCTGATCTCTTTTCTATACGTGTCTACAAGTTGTGTGTCTACAAGCTGTGAATTACATATGTTAGTGAAATGTAGGTGTTTGTATTAGCACAATGCTTTAATCAGTAGGGTCTTTCCCATCTATGATCAAGGTTGATTGCGTCAGCTCTGTTGTGGCTTTCATGTATATGACAATGGAATGATGTTAAATTATGGTATCGAGGCTTATTTTTTAAGCATGCCTAGGGTTTTGTTCCTGTTTGTGTTGATCTGAACATGTGCTCTGTTCATGTAGAAGAACTCATATGAATCTGTCTTAGGGAAATAATTGAGTACATGTGATCAGTATGTTAGCCAAAACTGAACATTTGATCTCTATTGAACTGAAAGGATTGTATATTTGATCTTTGTTTAACTGAAAAGATTGAACCCTTACTTTTGATCTCTGTTTAAGTTTAAAAAATCAGCTGTTCCACAAACCTTCTATAGTTCAGAAACTGAATCTTTAGATGTACTCTGTTTTAGTGCACAAACTGAATTAGTACAGAAACTGAAAAGACTGAACCTTTACTTTTGATCTCAGTTTAAGTTTAAAAATTCAGATGTTCCACAAACCTTCGATAGTTCAGATACCGGACCTTTACATATACTCTGTTTTAGTGCAGAAAATGAATTAGAATAGGAACTGAAAAGACTGAACATTTACCGTTGATCTACGTGTAAGTTTAGAAGTTCAGCTATTCCACAAATATTCTTTAGTTTAGATACTGAATATTTAGATACACTCTGTTTTAGCGTAGAAAATGAATTTTAGCGCACAAACTGAATTAGCGCAGAAACCATTGCAAAAACTGATTTTTGATTTCTTTGCTTTCTTTAAGTGCAGGAATTTATTTATTTTCTTTCCGGAGCCGCGGCCGCCGCCCTGTGACCAGAAGCATTGGGGATCTCGAGAGGGAATTTTGTAGTTGTGGCCATTTTAAAAATAGACCTCTGTGAAATCTATGTACTCCTGATACTATTATATCATGCTACATTTCCTGTGATATATCAAATATCTATCCTTTGTCCTAAACAAGAGGCCTTACGTTTATACTGAGCAATACTAATTTGGTCAGTATATAATATTGCAATGCTTATAACCCTTTGGTCAGTGGCCCATCTGAATTGAGATGCATCATAGTTATCTTAATATTATTTGTTCTGTTTCTTACTCACTGATCCATCCCACACAATAAGTATTCTTCCTGAGAACTATGCTCAGATAGTTGAATATATTATTTTGTACTTAATTGTTGAAAGATGGATTTGTATTACTAATGCTGAGATGGGCATTACAATTTTCTTTCAAGGGAACAGACCAAACCAAACTGCGACTTTATTTGTAAATATTTGAAATTTATATTATGTCTCTTATGTGATCTCAGAGGACTTAATTTTTGTGTGGGGACCTCAAGCTACCTTTAGTGACTTACAAGATATCAACCAACAAGAGTTTTCCCTGCTTTTGGAGCCTGCTAAGCTATCAACAAACAAAGAGGTTGCCCGTTCTCTTGCTAATGAAATATGTATTTACTAGAATTTTTGTTATTATCAGAAGAGGGTTATATTTTTATGGGAGGCCGCATTTGTAATGGTTCGGTATTTCTAAAGGGGTACATTTCTTTGTAGGTACTATGCTGAGACTGAAGAGGATGCTAGCCAGCGGCCCATCTCTCTTGCCATCACCGCTGAGCCGCCATGTCTCCTTCAGAGGCTTATTGTATTGCTACATGTTTATGCTTCTTATCCACACACCCATTGTAGTGTAGGTTTGTGTTCTTGGATCTCTTTCCCTCCATTTCTTATTTTTGGTGAACGGGTGAGCTAATCGGGCTATTTTCCTCTAGGTCTGCCGCGGCAATTGAATGCTTCAAAGGATTTTAATGGAGTTCATTGTGGCTGAGTCGCGAATCTCCAGCTTGCTTCCATGTCTTTTCTCACTAGAGACACCTCCTGCCGGCGACGGCGATGACCGCTACCCTGCTCCTCTCCCGGCAATGTCTACCTCTCCTGTGAAGTTAAGGCCATCTTTGCCTCTTCCTTCAGTTTTTCCTCTGTTTTTTGTTACACGACTTTGTGGTGCTTAGTGTA